>NC_056726.1:340749095-340856595 GCF_019279795.1 Protopterus annectens | reverse complement strand
GGTTTTACCACTAAACCATCTGTGATACATTCTGTATGGATGGTAATTTGGATATATGACTTTACTACAGGCATTCCACACTACTGGAAACAAATGTGACAGTCGGCTGGTGTACATATGTATAGTACATGTTAATGTTCATATGTTTCTGACAGGCATATGTATACATTTGCAAGTATACATATTTATGAATAGGACACATACTTGACAACTACTTATATGCATGTATGTGTGATGTGTAGCTATGCGAATATAAATATGTATATTTATAGATATATGACTACATATCTGGAGTTATACATGGCCATGTATATGAACAACCGCATCCGGAAGGGACCTGTACCATTTGTATACAGAGGTTGTGTGCATCATTATGAAGAGGAACAATTTGTGGACATGTACTATTTTGAAGATGGCTATGGGGAAGCTTCTTGGGAACATGTGAAAGGTATATATTCCTGATAATGCACGTGGGGAGATGTGCATCACGGTCAGGTGTTTAATCCCAGGTCATAGGTTCTGCAGGACCAGGTGGAGGCTGAGCAGGGTTGTGGACAAGTACTGCTAATCTGACTTGTGCCCGGATGTCAACAGGGGTGGACATCGTGTTATGCCACAAAGTCTAATCTTGAGAACAGACACTTATCTCATGAGGGATGTCCAAAAGTTGTGGACGATGAACCCCGTTCTTCTGGTTGTATGAAAATGAGGGAGGGTTATGCATGCATGGGATACCTAATTTGCAAGCCTGAGACTGCCTAGGGTGAGACTGCCTACTAGATGTGGGTAGGGGGCACTATGTGCAGATATGGCTGCGCCAAGCTAGCAGCCCGGTGAATGTTCAGCAAGGGGGGGGGTGTGTGCTGTGGAGGGGATGATGGTTATTCAATTATGTGTCCAGGTGTGTTGGGGTTGGATAGCTCAGTTCAGGCCAGACCATTATGTGGGTGTGAGCCGGTAATGTTTCTGTACATGTGTATCGCACATTTTAATATTCATATGTTTGTGGGATTGTGTTCTGCAGTATGGCCTGTCAGGGTGTATTGGGGATGTGAATGTATGTTCTTTGGTTTCCTTTCTGATTCACCCACTGCTCCCTCGTACACCTCCAGTTCACCTATTGTACATCCGACCCAGTCTCCCCTTGGCGAATTATTATATTACCAGTCACCCCCTCCAAATTCCATAAACACACCATCCATCCCTTCTCTGGCTGCTGGCCCATAGCACAGACAGCAGTACACATTGCGTACTCTACATATCTCTGGTACCAATATGGTTGTGAGGATAACCCTAGCATATTTGGTCTTCCACATGCTGTACTTCACGCACATAGGTATATGTAAATACTTATCTTTCATGTCATGGTATGTAGACCCGGGTAATACCCATTCATCTTTGGGCCGTCCAGACAAGGACGACTCAGACCGTGAATGGGCAGATATTGAATGAATGCTCTGACCATTGGTAGGGTTGCCACGTTTTTAAATGGCCAAAGTGGGACATTTTCATGACACACATCAGATTGTACAGGCCGACACATACCCACGGTCAGTACAAAGGATAGAACTTAACTTTTTTGCCTAAATAAAATCTTATTCTTGTAGCAGTTTAGTTGCTTATTCTGTTTCTTGTAACATTTAGGTATTTTAGATACAGAAATAACTATTTTATGCAACTATTACATAAAATATGGGACATAAGTCCTACAATCTCAGGACATTTGCCATTTTTTATATTTTTTGTCAGGACACAACTGCCCAAAGAGGGACTGTCCCTTGCAAAGTGGGACAGGTGGTAACCCTAACCATTGGGCTAGGCTTAGCAAAGGGCAGCGGTGCACAAACACGCTGCATTTCACTTTCACTTGGTATAACAATCAACACTACAATGACATACAGACACAGGGTTTTAAATATCATTGTTCGAGGGACAGGGGCTCAAAATTCAGCTACGTGCTTGCCCCCATGCGAAAAAGTAAAACTTTTTTTTGTTTTTATTTTTTTTTATTACAATTTCAGAGTTTCAAAACTTGAATCTTGTAGTCTCGACCATTTCATTTAGAAGTTTTGAAACTTCAAGCTTGTAAAGTAGATCTGTTTATATATAAAGAGAAACTCAAAGTCCATTATTCCTGCTATCATACAATGATGTTTTTTTTGAGTAAGCAGATTAATAACCTAATGTTGTTGAAATAGACTAGTATAATAACTTGGCGACCATTCCATATTTTAGGTTTGGTGTCCAACAGTGCTAACCACTCAGATGACCATGTTATAATGTAGATATACAGAAAGTAAGATGATATCAGGAATCAACTAAACACTTTCAAGCTGTGTGACTGGGCTCAAGCATTAAGAGGCATATGAAACAGCAGACCAAAGTTATATTGCAATCCATTTCCTTTGGTAAGACATTGAAGTGGGGCTGTCTCAAAGGGACAGAAGAAACACACAGTGACAGGCTGCTGTAAATCTGTTCCACTAGGTTTAGTGTGTTAGCTGCAAGGCTTGTCAAAACAAGAGCATCATAGCATAAAACAAACAAAAGGCCACTTCAGCTGTATGATCCCTATCACCCTAACTGTCTGTCTGTTTGGGACTGTGTTTTTCCTGCTTATGTCTGCCCGTATGTGATTGTGTGTATGTTTCTTTGTGTTCGTGTGTACGTTTTTTCCTGGTGAAAAAATAATCACTATTATCACTAACTGAAGAGAGCTCAGGGCAAGAAAATGCAGAGATATTTCATAGCTCATTAATATTTAGCATTATTAGAGCTGTGTTGACTGCTTTGCAGCTTTTGTAAAGTCTTTTAACTTTTTTTTCTTACTTATAGGGTAAAGGACTGTTTACCATTCTCATATAAAGGCTGTAAGGCTGCCAGTGATTTTACAGAAACAATTTCTAACAAAGACCTGTGTAAGATAAAAAGAATTATGATCTCTGATCATAACCACCTTGTTATGTGTTGGAGGCATGGATGCCAAAAACTCACATCAAGAGCAAAGTTCGACAGGTGAATATTGGCACCCATGTCAAGAACACATAACAGAGAATTCTAAATGGCGACCCAATAATAATTCTTTGAAGTGAGTGGAACTTTATTTGCTCCCTGTAGTACCAGTTACAGAAAGAAAAAAAAGAAAGAAAAAAAGTGCAGAATTGTATAGACTTTTACCAGCTTTGAAAATGAGTGAAGTACTTAGTGAGTACATTCAAATAGACAGCAGCATAATGTTCAACGTCTTGCTTAAGAATGCCGGGCAAATCCAAATATAAAGGGGGTCAAAAAATCAAAATCAGGGGCATTTTCTTAAATATTTATCTAATTCACTTGGTCATTTACTAAAATAAGTGGTTTTGCATCAACATGCATTTTATGATCAATAAGAAATATGTAACTATAAGATATGGCATTATCAACTGACTATAATCCTCAGTGATTTACCAGAAAAACAATAGGAATAACAGTGCAAAAAATGTCTGGCAAAATCAGGGCTGTTGTGCAAAATCAGTGACAGTTGAGAGGTGCACACAGCAAACAGAAATAAAGCATTCCTCTAATAAAAGGAAATATGCATTTAAAAGCTGTTCCAATCTGCCACAACTCCTGTTTGTAATTGTGGCAGACTGAAATGCTAAAAGCTTTTAAAAGCTGTTTTATCTTCTTCCACTGTTCTTTGTCTCCTGGTCCTGTCTCTGCTAGTCCATAGTGTGAGATCAGATCTTAACTGTGCTTAGGGTATCCTTAGCAAGCTTTTGTTAAGCACCCCTAAGTGCTGTTAAGATCAGGTCTCACAAAAGGGAAGTGCTTAATGAGTTTATCTTTTTCCAGATTTTGGAGTAGAATCACAGTGCTCCATGCACTATACAAAAGATTTAAGATCAAGTCTTCAATAATAACCATCTTATCATGTGTTCCCAATATGGATGCCAGGAAGTTCACCTTAAGAACAAAGCTTGAGAGGTGAATCTTGGCATGCATGTGGAGAACACATAATAAGGGTCATGATCAGAGGCCTGGGTATAATTCTGCAATGTCTGAACAGTATGAAATATGAAACTCTAATGTCTGGCATTATTAACTGACTATAATCCAGAAAATTGGAAATTTTTTAAGGGACAGAGCAAAAATATGAGACAAAATCAGGAAAATTCTGCAAAATCAGGGACAGTGGAAAGGTACAAAAGGCAGAAATTAAGTGCTCTGGTAGAAGGTAAAACATTTTTTAAAAGCTGTTAGATACTTTGTTATTTCTGCAAATGTGTCATGGTGAAGTTTTGATAGCTTTTGAAAGCTGATTTCCTTTCTGCCACTGTTCTTTGCTGGTTGGCATATTCCACTGTTAGTCCCTAGTGTGAGATTTAATTTTAACAGTGTTTAAGATGTCCATAACAAGATTTTCATAAGCACTCCTAAGTGCAGTTTGGGTCTCACTCTAGGGAAGTGCTTAACAACTTTATATTTTCTCCAGATATGGAGCATAATTGTGACACTCCATGCACTACATAGATGATTATGATCAGGTCACAGATCATAACCTGTTTATTATCTGTTCAAGACAAGGATGCCAAGAAATTCACTTCAAGAGTGAACCACAGTAACAGTAGTATCTTTCACTGAGCTTCTACCCTTGTCTGCATGCTCTGTGCCTGCTCTATATTTAGTCACGTAAAAGCATTATATCTTCCAATGTCAAGTGCTTATAAGCTTGCTTGAAGTTCTGTAATGATGTATAATGTTTTTCTGTCTGAGAATGCTGAGCAGATACATTGTAAAAATGCATCAGTAGAGAAGTGTGAGGCTTATTGTAATGTTAGCTACAACATGTATAATATTTACCCTTGTCTGCAAGGTAATGAAACTACTGTATGCTTTGTAACGAAACAAAAGGGCAGCTTCACACCTCAAATTAGATAACTTCTGGAATCATTTCTTCCTTATAATACTAGCAAGGTGTAATGCACCGTCTATAAAACTTTCACAATGTTTCAATTTATTAATTGCCATATTTGCTAACAGATATAATGAAATTTATCTCATCACTAATGTTCATTCTAAAATAAAGTTGTTTCAGTCTGCTTGACATAGGAGGGAACACACTCCTTCTTTTGTTTTTACTGTTAGCCACTGTTGATGGTTTTATATCTTGTAGGCTGCCAAACTTTATTTTTAAATTCTCTGCATTGACTACAAGTTGGCGTCTCAGGCAAGTGCCCAGTTCACTCGATCTTTGTTATAGTACAGGGATTAGGCAATCCATTTCTCCTGGACATACTCTTGTAGGCATATCCACCACTTTCCAGGCGAGAACTAGCATCTCCCAGTAGAATGATGAAATCTTTAGGCCAAACGCTATCAAGCACCATACACATGGTCATAAATAGGAGGAATACTCCAAACAGCTGTGAGGTGTACATTCACAAGTGATATTGAGACTTCCTTTTTGTAACTCATAGTCACATCACTCATGAGTTTCTCTTGTACAGGCACAGAAGTCTAACTGCATGGCTTTCAAGTTGGGGGTTGTGAGTTTCCCTATACCAGCCAGGGCCTCTCCTGAGGGTGAATTCTGAGAAAGGAGAGAGAACAACCTGTCTGTGAAATATGGCTATGAGACCAATGCTGCATGTAGAGGCAAATCCAACATGCTTAAGCTGACCCTTTTCAACCTCCCACACAAACTGTACCCTCCTTCTTCAGATGTGAGGTGACATTCTATGTCTCAAAATCCAGTTACATAGGTGGAGTTTTAAAAACATTTTAAAGCTCTTATTAATGGGGAAAATGGCCAAGGGCCTTGGCTGTTCTGTGTAGTTCAATGTATCATTTCATGGTATAAGTCACTTTCCTAAGCTCGTCACATAAATTGCTCTTCCACGAAGTCAAGTTTGTCTACAAAGGAGACATTTTTCAATGGGAACTCTGAAGAGAATATGTACAAATCACCCATGTCATAGCACAAAGAGGACTTGATTTAATCAGAAGAGGTGTAGCAATAGAAGTGGAAGGAGGGGAGACTAATTGGATTCAGACAGACCATTACTGCTAGTCATACCTCTCAACCTCTTAGCACAAGAAATCTGGACAAAGTCTAAAATAATAGTGGGGCAAAGGCCCAAAATAGGGACAGATTTTAAATATTGCTCTTACAAAATTTGAAAGTTGCTAGAATAACAGGATTTGTATTAACATGCATTTTCTGAAGAATATTAAGTCTGAAACTCAAATGTATGTCATTATATAGTTACTTCAATCTTCAATGATTTTCCAGAAAACCGCAAATTTTATTAGACCAAAAATATGCGGCTAAATTCTGGACATTCTGCAAAAATCTATGCAATTGAGAGGTATGCTGCTAGTTACTTGGAGAAGAGTGTTCTACAGATTACTGCACTATTTCATAAGTTATGTTTGTCTTCATCACAAATTGCTTACATTTTTATATTTTGAATGTATTTCAATATGCACATGCAAAGTAAAAAAAAAACATTAATGTTGATGGGGACATACTGTATCTCCTGTTAGTGTTCATGAGATATTTCATACTTTAATGAATGTTCTGTGTTTCTTACTCACACGCACTCACTACTTTGGTGTCACCCTTGGCATACTACACACCTCTACCCTATGAAAATGATGATGATTGTGCCATGGCCTTTCTTCATTTGGGTTTGTCTTAAGGATACATGTATGTCTGATGCACAGAATGGATAGGTATGAAACCGACAGTATACAGGTAGTTTATCTTCTGACACATTTGTTCATATACTACAGGTTCCACACTTACCTTGACATTACTGCACCTATGAGTTGTGTGCTTTTGTGCTGCCTCTGTCTGATGCTATCCACACACAGATGCAACATGGGTATGTAAAGTTTGCATAGGCTGGATGGCATCACTTTTAATATTTGTATGTGCTTAGGTTGTTATGTGTATTCCTTCACTGGTGAGTGTATGTGCTATCATTTGCCTCTTATTTGCTGAGAGCATGTGCTAACCTTTGAATCTTACATGTTGAGCATGTGTGCTATCCTTTGCCTTTTAGCCAGGGTAAAGGCATATTGTGCATCCCTACATCTGCCAGCCACTTTTGCATCTGGCAGTTCTCCCTCAAAATCCTCATCTGTATATGCTGGGGTTGCTGACCCTGCCTGTGGTCCAGGAATGTCTGGTTCTGGCCCATGCTGTCCCTGTTGCAACTGTTTCCTCAGGACAATATTGTACAACACAGCACAGACTGTGAAAATTTTGGTGTAGGTGTCTGAGTCAGCACAGAATGTGAGAATTTTGGTGCAGGTGTCTGAGTCATGCTGCAAGGCACCCCCTGGTGTGGCTAGACAGTGGAACCATGACTTCAGCATGCCAAACTCTCGCTCTATGATGTTTCTAGTTTGAGTGTGAGCATTATATCCTTCCTCTGTGTGTGAGTATGTGTGCATTTTTAATGGCTGTCATGAGCCACAGTTCCAGTGCATAACTTGCATAACCCAGTAGATGGCCTTGTGGAACATCACGCCTAGCAAACCTTGTGTACCACTGTGAGGTGTGCCATATGTGGGAGTCATGATGACTGTCTGGTTTGCCTGCACAGACATTAAGGATTATCCTTCGGGCATTACAGACACCCTGGCAATTGATGAAGTGGAACCCCTTCCTGTTGATGTACAGTATGTCCTCCTCTGTTCACCAGGTGGGGCTTTTATTTCTATGTGAGTGCAGTCTATACTATAGCCCCAAGATTTTAGGGAAGCATGCTACAGCATTAAATTCCTGCATTGTTCTTGGTCTCTCCTCTCTGGTGTGCATGGAAAACAGATGTACTCCCTTGTATGTTCTAGCATAGTATTAAAACATTGCTGTAATACTCTGGAGGCTGAGTCCTGTGACATGCCTAATATATCCCCTGTGTGTCTCTGGAATGTACCAGTAGCTAATATCCTTAATGCTACACATACCTTAGTTTCCACTAGTATAGGTTTGCATCAATATTCCCTGGGTCTGAGGTGTGGGTGGCAGAGGTTGCAGAGTTCCTGTAGTTTTTCTCTGTCATCCTTGTATCAGTCTACTATTTCAATATTGTGCAGTCCGTGATATGTTAAACTGGGTCTGAAAACCCTTCTTCTCCTTGGACAAAGTCTATTAGCAGTGGCAGCAGCAAAGATTTGAGCCTGTGCTCAAACACATGTAAGAGAGCAGCAGCAGCCCGTAACATTGCTTTTTTTTCCAAGTGTGATTGTAACTTTATTCCAGTAAGTTCTTGTGTTCATGGTAAAGGGCTACACCATCTCTGCATGGTTACTTTGTTGCTTCCTGAATGGCTCCACCATTGTTGCTTAATTAGCATGTAAGTCTGCTGCTTATACCTTTATTAGAATACTCTGGTGTTTACTTTTTTATGCAGCTCTGCACAAAGTGTAGAGCTGTTTAATGAATACAAAATAGCACTCTGTGGTGTGCTGCGTACATGATAGCAGTGCATAAATTATCCATTCATTAATCCGCCTCATTGTTTTTACAACACATATTTCACATTGAGCTCATTATTCAGCCCCTTGAGATGCAATAAAAATGAATTTTTATTTCATTTGTAACAAAAATTGTTTCACTGCATAAATACAATTTAACATCTGATAGGTAATACATAAGGAAAAAATGCAAGTGTAATGGGTCAGAGCAGTATGACTGCATAAAGTGCTGCCACTGGACTCATGGTACAACAATCGTGAATGTCTCTCAGGTGTTTTTGTATTCTGACCCTCACAGCATTTTCCTCTGTCCCTAGCAAATTCAATAACATTAACCAAATCCTTCTGAGCTATCACTCTAATTTCACTTACTTACAATGTATGTACAGAAAAGCTAGCATTGTGCAGCAGCTATATATGCCACTTGCTATAGTTTTTCCTCAAAATAAAATAACTTTTTTGGATCCAGCCCAACAGATTCTCAGTTTTCATAAAACAGATGTATGTCTTTAACATCATTGTCTTATTTTCGGTGTTCTGATGAAGAGGTATTTTACCGAGACTAGCTCTCAGTTAGTGATAATTATTATACAGGGGATCACGGGATTTCTCTAGTTTCAGTAAAACATTAAAAGTAACCACCATGTTGTTTCAGTGAGTATACTACTTTTAATTCTAATTTACACTGTGATAAAAACTTATAGATATAGAAGTTTATGTGGTTTGAACCACTTTAATGGCTCTCTTTAGCAAGCCCACTAACTGGCTTCAAAATATATAATGGTTTGCCTTGGCTTAAAATTCCCCCCAATAGTCTATCATTTACTCATACTGTGGCATGTAAACACCTTAATATATTCAACCACCACAAAACCTCAGTTTTAGCTCTAAATATTGCTAATTTAAACAATCTTTTAGAACACACATTGCTTACTGCCTCACATTTCTCCTTTTACTGGTGTTATCAATCTATTTGTGAATTAATCTATTATTGCAATCTGCCTTACTTTTATATTTTTCTAATTTTATTTCAGATATCTGTATATTTTATTTTATTTTATTTTATATTTTATATAACACTGAATGTTAAATACAATTATAATGTGAGGCTTCTCCCCCCTGGGCCTTCGCTGAAAAGGGGTTACCAGCCCAGTCGGACTATCCCGGTAAACAAATATAAAATAAATAAATAAGTAAGTAAGTAAATAAATAAATAAATAAATAAATAAATAAATAAAATGATTTATTGTATTAATGAGTCACCCTTTATCCCATTTATGACCTTTCATATTGTTGGATTACTCACAGTTTTGGGCCTCTGATACACTATAAAATGACTGTTTTATAAATATGTCTACGGAAGATATTGTATTCCTCAAGAGGTTATTTCATAAATTGATTGTAATCAAAAAGAAATGAGTGTCTTGAGCAGTTCATGCAATTTATGGGGATATTGAAGCTTTAACTAAACAAAATAGCATATGAGAAGAACAAGAAAACATCTACCTTTATTGCGGTATACACCTTTCAACCAACTATATAAGCTTTCATTCAAAGGTTATGGTCTTCTTTCAGTCCTTTTAACAAATGCCATATAGTAGCATTCATTATAAGATTCTCCTTGCATCAATTTCATTTTTTTAGGAAGAGGTAACTTAAAAGATTCACATTCCTCACAAATTCACAAAGATTCAAAAACAGTAACACTAGAGGAACCATCCAATGGACTGAAAAGAGCAGAGATGTTGATCTAGATGGGGTCTGACCAATCAGGAAATCAAAGCTAAAAAAGGTGTATCAATAAACATCGACCTGCATACATAAAAAGTGTGGAACTGGAGGGAAGGCATTTAATGAAACTTTGAATGTTAGCTCTAGGAACTGAGCATGGGCTTTGGTTGGTTGAACTTACTGAGTGTAACAAACAAACAATCTGATGTGTAGAGATCAATTACAAATGGTTCTTGCAGGCACCCTCCAGCTAAAAAAGGGTGTGGGGGGACAAGAAACAAGGTGCCTACCATACATCCTTAGAGGCTAAGGAACTTGACTACTGTCTACAGTTATTGTCTAGCTATGATGTAAAGACCTGGGTGCTTGGTGCATCGTGAGACTACAGTGGGTGACAGGTAGACAAACTAGGATGTGTGGCATACTATATGTAATAGATATGCATTGGGCTTAATAGCCATCAACCAAAAGAAGAATAGGAGGAAGTGGAAGGAGGTGGTTAATCATGAACCTCTTCAACCAATTGCATCTCTACACTGACTGATCAGTAACTGGTATTGAGTTATCCATGAGTTTCCAATCAGCAGAGGAATAAAATGGCAAAAATTATGAGGGGATGCAGAGAAACAGAGGCTATCACAGCTAATCACTCACAAATACTCATGACCAGTAGGTGAAAGAGAAAAAGGAAGACCCAGCCAATCGTCATGGTGAACTTTCATCTTCAGTGGTCGGGAAGTCAAACATGAGCTGCTCCAAATGAGGCTCACCAATCTATGCACCATATGAAGTGAATAGATGGAAAACTTTATCTGGTGAACATAACTCAGAAGAGGAGGGGACCTTAAACATGCTATGAAAAAAAATAGGGGCTAATGCAACTGTATACAACAGTAGCCAAAACAGGCTGAGAAGTTAGGGTGTGGAAAAAGGACCAGCAAGGGCTAACCAAGATCCCATGAAAGAACAGATACACAAAGTAGTAAAACTAAAACCAGGAATAGTCACTGGGCACAAAACCAAAGTCACAGGACATAGGATCATAAGAGGTTGCTAGGCTAATGACCCTAGAGCCTTTGCAAGCCTAGCCAAGTACAACTCCTGTTCCCAAGAATATCAAGGCATTAAGTAGAACTAAGTCAATAACTATTGCCCCTGTCCAGAGGGACACAGGTGAAACTCCAGGGGTGAATTTGTGGTTTCATATCCTTTCACCCAGATTACTCTTAAATAGGATTAGGGAGAGGCTCTGTTTCACCTGAATTGGAAGCTTTTCCAGAGGAGTGGTAACCTCTATGAGACATATTTGTCTCTCCAGCAAGTCCTATTGGTGCCACATACTGGGTTGAGTTCTCTACAGCAAGTGCATCTTATACCATTTGATTTACAAATGTGCAGCATTTCCATTTAAGTAGGATCTGAGATTGCTTTATATGCAAGACAAAGGTTGTTTCTGAGTAGTCTGTAAGACACAGAGTATAGTGACAGTCATTTCAGTCTGTCAACATATGACATATGCTGAAGACCCTGAATTTTTATTGTAAGAAACTTTTGAGGTATTTCCAGTTGCTGCAGCTGCCTGGTAAGGTATATACCAAAGGTAGCATTGTACTCCATTATTGGTCTGATGAGTGAGGAGTATAGGGGTTATAACTTATTTTGTTCTGGATGCAATGCCCTTACTTATGAGGTGAGTGACAAAGAAAGCCTTTCTTACCACTGTGGAGATATGGTGGTCAAAGGAAAGGTTGCTGTCAAACTGTGTGCTGAAATCTCTCACCACTGATTGCATGCTTAGGGTGTTGTTATTAATGTGGTGATCTGCAGGGGCATTGCCCTTGCTGAAGGGAATGATAATAATTTTTTTGGATTGAGTTTTAGCCCATGACTTTGACACCAGTCATTTGCCTGTGTAAGTCCCTCTTGTAGGATGTTGACATTGTTTGGGCACTTGATGACTGCACCCAGTTTGCAATCCTCAGCAAAATTTGTCAGCCGCATGTCTTTTGTTTTAGCCTGTACATTTGAGAAGTAGATTACAAATAGGGCCCCCAGCACTGATCCATGTAGAACACCACTGATTATGGGTCTGTTGGTGGAGGTAGATTTACTTATTTTGACTGTGTGCTTCCTATTGGTGAGCCAGTTTGCAACTCACCTGATAATATACATGTTGATCTCCAGCTGGGTGAGTTTATCAATGATGCCTGAGTGGAAATAGTGTCAAAGAACTTGACCAGGTCCAGGTAGGCTGTATGCATGGATTTGCCTTTGTCCAGGGCTTTGGTCACTGTCTCAAAGAAGTCCACCACATTTAAGAGGTAGGATATCCTTTTAATGAAGGCAGCTAGGTTGGGTCAAGCATTTGGAGGTTTCCTATAGCTTTTTTGATAAAGTCCATGATGATTCTTTCCATAGCCTTACAGATTAGGCTGGTCAGGCTTATAGGTCTATAGTTCCCAGGGTCAGTGGAGATGCCTCCTTTATGTAATGGGATGATGGTTGCTGTTTTCCATTCAGCAGGTACAAAATCAGTGCTTAGCCTGTGGTTAAAAAGAGTACCTAGCAGTACAGCTAGTTCCTGTTTTAATTAATTTAGAACACAGACTGGAATATTATCAGGTCTCATAGAGGCTGTGTTTTTGGCTTTGGAGAGACTATTTGTGACTTGTTCCTTGGAGATACTAGGTGGAGGACAGATAGGAGGGATGCTTTGGAGAATATGTGGCGGGGACAGGGGGGAGAAGTTTTCACTGAACCTGTCAGCTAGCAGGTTGTCTCTTTCTGCCGGTTCAGTATATGTGTAGCATTAACAAACAGTTCTGCACAGATCTGGGTTTTTCCTTGAAGGTTTCTGACATAGCTAAAGAAGGTCTTATGCCTATCCTTAGCAAAGGAGGCTAATTTGGATTCATAGTTAGCTTTAGAATGCCTTATGAGGTATCTTATTTACTTATTTAAGCTGAGGAGGGAATGCTTCCCATTTAGAGACCATTCCTTCCTTCTATTGGACAGCAATTTCTTTCTCTTATTGTATAACCTGTTAATGGCGGATGTCCACCAGGTGGGCTTGCTCTTTCTTGAGGATCTTGTTTTGTTCCTATCAGGTACGACTGAGTCAATACATTTGTACAGATGCTTATAGAAGGCATTGGTGTAAATCCCAGTATAGGTGTCCATGCCATCAGTGACAGCAGGAGCTATGAAGCTATGAATGCAGTCACGTATTAGGTTTTAATTGGCTTTGGAGAATATTTTTAGTCTAGCTGCTGCTAATGGGGGGTTAGATGTTATTGTTACTTCTAATGAGACTGATTTATGATCAGACCTCACTGGGGAGGGCTGCACACATGGAGTGGTCCAAAGATCATCCATGTTAATAAGCACCAGATCCAGAATGTCTGGGCCCCTTGTGGGGGTGTCAATAGACTGGTCCAGGGCACTGAAGTGAATGATCATGTAAATAAGCATATAACAGTATATAAAAATAAAAATAAGCTAATAGATGCTAAAGAAGACATGAACAAACTCAAGAACTTATGAAACTAAAGCAGGGAATGTGAGTGGGGTTAAAATGTAATATTAACAGAATGTCTGGACTAGTCAAATAATAAAGAGCAAATAAAATGAAACACAAAGAAGAATAAAATTAAGCAGCAAATAACAGCAAAGTACAAATATACTAAATGGGAATGTTGCAGACACAGGCTGTAATAAATGACATACCCAGGTTGTGGCTGAAGAGGATTTGCTGACTAGCCCACTTACACATTTATCCAACTGTTAAATAAATAAATGTCTGCAGTATACCAAAAGGGGTGGTCAGGTGCTATACAGTGATGCTCATCTCTCCTTATAGCAGGTCATGGCCAGTTATAGAACGTGTAAGATCACCACAAATAACTCTCTTTTCTTTTAACTACACTGTTTTGATTCTTATAAACCTCTGGCTATGGCATAATATAGCACTCTTTTATGCCAGCCAAGGTCAATTATTCAACATATCACAGTCTGTGACACATCGCCTAGTAGCATCTTTTATGGTTCAGTTTCATGAGCTTCAAGAAACTATTGATTAAGGTATTTTAATTTACCCTATGCTTTAGGCAAAAATCAAATGTATATTTGCCATTCCTACATAGGTACATATCAATATCATCACTGAGTGCCAGGCTGTAATAAAAGTACTGAGCACATGGAAGTACAACTTGAAACACTGCATATGTATCTTAACTATGTTTGTATAGAGTGGTATAGATGTTTCCTCTTCTGCATAGATATATGTGTTCATGCATTTTGTTGGATTGCAGTCAAAGGATCTTCCCAATGCAAATGCTATTAAAACTGGTACAAAGAGCAATGCAGACTACATGGCTTGTAGAGTCTGTTCTTAACTTTGTTACAATGGAAATGATCCATGTTGCTCATATATGTGCACTAATTGCAACATCCATAGAGTCTTGTCTCAAGATTTTTCATGAGTTTGGGATCCTCTATTAACTGATTAATTAATTCATCTTATGCTGTTAACATTCCTGACCTTTTTTGGTGAAGTGGGTTTCTATTACTCACAACCATTTTCCAATTCTGCTTGAGGATCACTCTGACCTCCTTGGAGTCCATCTTTTGTATTAGTGTCATATCCTTTCTGTTTACCCTGTCTTTATTATAACTGGAGCAAGTCTAGGATCTAACATTCAAATTCTTTTAAGGTGGTGCCAGTGTTTTCTAGATCATGACGTCTGCTAGCCTGAAGTCTTTAATCAGTCTCACAGTTTCTCTGACCAAGTCTTCAAGGTTGTTGAGGAAATTGCTCATTTCAGTAATCAGTCTTACTGTTCCAAGGCTCAAAGATGTAATTACATTATTCTTGGTATGGAACGACTGCATGCTGGTGCACTTAAGTAGCTTTTCAACTTGTGATTTATGGTAAAGATCTGTGAGATATGTTGGATGCCCAAGTTTCGTCATACTGAGGAATGCAATCTCTTTGGAGTCCACCTTAAGAGTAAATTTGAGGAAGCAGGTAGCATTACTAATGGGTTCTCTATATTTTTTTAGAATCTTATTGTGTAATATCTTCAGAATAAACATGGTCTCTATGAAACTGAAGTAGAAACCCAAATGTGTATGGTATATCAAATTGTATATGTTTTCTATTTCCCAAGAAGAGAGTACCATGTTTGCAAACTTGGGGCCATGGCCACTCCCATAGCTATCCCAATAATATGTCTTTAAAATATGAAACTAAATTTAAATACATTGGGGAAGAACCATTTGTAAAAGGCTGTGGATAGTGGCACTTTCTCTGGGATGTATTCTGGTTGTTGATGAAGAAGGTAGGTAAGGCATCAAAAGCTCTATTCATGGGGAAGCAGTGTGTAGAGAGCTTCGGCATCTATGGATATCAGTAAACAGTTCTCCTCAAATCTGACTCTGATTCATCCTAGGAATCAAATGTTTATTTTATTTGTATTTGTTTTATTTCTGGGCTACTTTTAAAAACACAGTCTGTTTTCTTAGTGACTAGATGTGTGGACTACTAAAATACAATTAGTTTGTCAAGACTGATGTATTCCATTCAACCAGGCTAATCTAAATCAAACATATTCTAACTTTGTAAAGGTTGCAAAATTGCACCAGAACAGAATATTTAAATATGCTGTTGTATTATAAGATCATTCTGGGCTTGAAAGCTTTTCTAATCTTTTACATAGATCTCATAGCTGACATAAACAAGAATTATTTACTTTATAATTCAGTAATTTAAGATGCATACAGTGCTTTAATAAGTCAGGGTAGCAGTGGTACTGTACCTAATGGAATGCACTATCTGGATTTTGCAGAGTTGTGGATCTATTCATTGGAGATCAGTGACAATTTTTTACTGTAATTAGACCTTATTTTGAAATGGGTAAACAATGTATTAGTAGCTTCCTGTTGTACTAATGTGATTACCTGTACTATATATACACTTATATGAGAGCAGAACCTGACTTAAATATTTGAACATAAGTCTGCAATGTACCCTGTAAAACAACCTTTAAGGTTTCAAAGTGGTTTGAAATAGTAGAAAACAGAGTAGAAGAAAACAACATTCTTCTTTTGATTTTGAACTCCAAATGATCATTGCTATGTTATGAACTGTCAAGAGGTGATTGATATAAGCTACAATCACGCTATTTATACCATCTTAGAATTACCCACAAATCCCTGGCTAGGAATAATAGCAGCTGCTGCAGTTGTCTTTAGAGAAACATCCTTGTGGTCTATGGAAAATGTAAGGCTTATAAAAGAGAACTTCTTGGCACCTCCTTCATAAAAACTTATACTAGAACTAAAGCTTTGGCTAAACAGCTTTCAAGGCTCTTAAACAATCACATACACTACCATGTTTTATACAATCAAGTATCTCATTAAACTTTAAAAAGATATCAACACATTTACAACAAACACTTCATAATCAATTCATTATTCATTCCTTTTGGAAGAAGGGTGTTACACATAAATATAAATCACGCTTCCTTCTTTAGTAATATATCAGATACATATAAAAATAAATCTGGGTGTGCAAACAGACATAATATAAATGTCATCCTTTTAAGTCCATGTCCCTATCTTTCTTTAAATGTAATGCAAGTGGACTTGTAAGTCTCCAATTACATCTGCCCCAGAAACAGCCTACGATGAGAGAAGAAGAGGAGCCCACCTTAGAAGAAGTAAGAACAGCAGTAAGGAAGATGAAGTCAGGGAAAGCAGCAGGCTCAGATGAGGTCACAGCAGGTATGATAAAGATGCTGGGTGAGATAGGGGAGAAATGGCTCTTGAGGGTACTAATAGCAGTGTGGAGAGAAAGGCAAATCCCAGATGACTGGAGAATAAGCATACTCATGCCAGTGTACAAGAACAAAGGGGACATCTACAACTGTGGGCAGTACAGAGGCATCAAACTCTTACCAAATTGCATGTAAGTTCTGGAGAGGGTGATTGATAAATGGATATGCAGAGTAGTAGAATGCAAGACGGGAGATGAGCAGTTCGGATTCAGATCAGGATGCAGCAAAATTGACCCAATGTTTGCAGTGAGACAGATACTTGAGAAGAAGCTAGAGATGAGGAGACAGTCCAGCTGGGTATTCCTGGACTTCGAGAAAGCATATGACTAGGTCCCAAGAAAGCTGACCTGGGCAGTACTCCTGTGGTTTGAAGTTTCAGAAACATTGGTAGAATTAGTGCAGGCTATGTACAAGGACCCAGTGACTCAAGTATGAACAGTGTTTGGTCTCACAGAGGGGTTCTCAGTGGGAGTGGGTGTACACCATGTTTCAGCTCTGAGCCCACTGCTGTTCATACTGGTGATGGACTACATTAGCAAATAGGTTGGAGTGAACAGATCAACAAAGCTGCTGTATGCAGACAATGTAACAGTACAGGCAGACTCTGAGCTAGAACTTCAGCAAAGGATCAGAGAATGGAAGGCTAATCTGAAGGCACATGGGATGAAACAAAGCACGGATAAGATGGTGGTAATGGCAGCAAATTGGGGAAATCAGAAGAAGGTGAAAATAGAGATAGAAGGGAAGATAGTGGAACAGGTAAACAGCTTCAAGTATCTGGGAGGGGTGGTTGAGGAGAAGGGTAGTCTGAATGAAGAGGTCAAAGCTAGAACCAGTGGGGTTGCAGCCAACTGACATAGCGTATCAGGTGTAGTCTATGACAGAAGTATGCCAAAGAAGCTGAAAAATAAGGTGTACAAGTGGTATGACCAGCATTACTGTATAGTACAGAATCCTGGGCAGTAAAGGAAGAACAGTTGAGGAAGCTAGAGGTGATGGAAATGAAGTGCCTGAGAAAGGTGATAGGATGCACACTGTGGGACAGATGGATAAATGACATAAGAGCAGAAGCCAAAGTAGCTCCAATTGCAGAAAAGATCAAAGAGAACACATTACGGTGGTTTGGGCACATGTGTAGAAAAGCAGAAGACAATCTGGTGAGGAAGATTTGGGACAGACAGGAAGAAGGTAAGATGAAGCAAGGACATCCAGCAAATAGGTGGATGGATTGTGTGAAAGAAGATCTGTGACAGTCAGGCATGAGTGTTGAAGAAGGCAGGAGTGTGGCAAAGAATCAAGAGAGCTGGTGACAGTTAACACGATACCCCGATCCCATCTAGAAAATGAGAAAAAGGGGGCTGATGATGATGATTCTTTTTCTCACCTGCTGTATAGTTTGTTCTGTGTAAAACTTTTTACAAGGGCATTCTGCACCATAAACCCCATCTTTCTGATATCAGTTTCTGCTGTATATTGTCTTAAATAATAGCCATTAATGTCAAACTCCAAGGAATAAGAGAATTAAGGACATACAGAGAACCACTTGCATTTCACACAAAGCTTATTCCCACTTTGTGTAGAATAAACAATGCAATCACCTGTATTGGGGGCATTAATATAAGACATCTTCAGTTTTAATGAATGTAAGCTTTCCTTAGATGTCACAATATACCAATATTTATTTAATATATCTGACGCTCCATCAAGGTGCACACCATATTGCAAAGTAAACTTCATCACCATACTGATTAACTTGTTTCTTTTTTTCTTTTTTTTTATAATTCAGGCTTCCACCTACTCCTTTTTTCCATTACACTTTGTAAAGAAGAATATAATTACCTGTCCAAATAGCCCCTGGCACTTAATCTGCCCAGAATCACACTAGCTACCTACTTAATTACCTGACCACCTGAGCAAAAGTCATTGCTTAATAAAATTCCCCAAAAGGGAGAGTGTCAATGAGTTGTGGGAGACATGCACTCGAATCATAAAGAAAAATATTTGCTGAAGTAGGCTTAAGATAGAGAGTAGAATGAATGTCTCTATTTTTTCACTTAAATGCACACCTATAAACAATGTACGTACTCCATCTGAAACTCAGAAGTGAATGACAATCCAAACTCATTGCACTGTCGGCATTAAAAACATGTTCAAAATCCTTGGATGCCCCTTTAACAATAAAAAACAAATCATCAGTGTAGCACTTATAAAGCACTACATTGTTAAAAAATGTGTATCATTGTAAATTAAATTCCTCTCCACCTTGCCCATGAAAATATTGGCATAAGTAGGTGCAAACTTTGTACCTATCGCTGTCCCACATACTTGCCTGTAGAAAGCTCCATCAAAGTAGAGGCAGTTATTCTTTAAGCAAACCTCATAAATTCACAAAATGTGTTTCTACTGTCTCTACCCCCTCGAGGGCATCTCTCAAGGATGAGATACCTAAATCATGTTTAGTAGAAGAATACAAACTACTTACACCCATCCAATTGTAAAGGGACTATCAGCCTGACTGAAGGATCATACCTGTTTTTATATATTTTATGGACAGAACTGAACACTGACAAATAAGGATTTGCTATGATCAACTTTACCCACATTTGTTTTCTTTTTCTAGATCCGTTTTATAGCTAAATGTTTAAGAATCATCAGCACCATACTTCTGTCTTCCAGGACCCCTACAATTCAGGAACCACATAGCCTTTCAAATAATCCTTTTTCTTTGTTCCTCATCATATATCATGAGATCTCATCCCCCTCCACAAAGGAGGCCCCTCTAGAGACATCTCTAACTACCACCCCATAGCTATCCTCCCACCCATAGCCAAAATCCTAGAGAAATGTATTCACCTACAACTCCTCAACCACCTTACCTCTAACAGCCTTCTATTCAATACTCAGCACAGCTTTAGACCCCAGTATAGCGCAAACATAGCCTTGTTATTCTTCACCAATACTATCCACCACCTTATGAACAATGGACAACTAGTCTCTGCAATTTTCCTGGACATGTCAAAAGCCTTTGACACCATTTCCCACCAACTACTACTTAATAAACTTGCATACATACAGTCTCAGTCCAGCATCCCTGTCATGGTTTCTCAGTTATCTATCAAACCATCAACAGGCTACTAAATGGGAGAGCGAACTCTCCACACTACTGCCCATATCCACTGGTGTACCCCAAGGTTCTACTCTTGGCCTCCTCCTCTTCATCTTATTTATTAATAACCTTAATATAGCAATCCAACTTGCCTCAATCATCCAATATGCAGATGATACATCTCTTTTCTACTCCCCCCTTCCTCACAAAAACTACAAGAAAAAAATGCAAAATGCTTTCCAAGAAACTGAAATTTTCCTATCCAGTCACCAACTCATTCTAATCCCAAACAAGACTAAATTAATAATCTTTACAAACAAAACTACCAAGTCCAATTACTTAACCCCTCTTTATTCACTCCTAAAATGGTTCCAAAATAGAACCTATTAACCAGACCAAACTCCTAGGTATTACAATAGATGACCATCTCAAATTTGATAGTCACATTTCAATTTGAAACTCAATGTTCTTTACAGAGCCAAACCCTACCTAACACCCCAAGCCAGGCTAGCCACAGTTAGATCACGACTTCTCTCTACACTTCTCTACTGTTCTCACATATTCATCAACTTACACAAGGCTGACCTGTATAACCTTGAATCCTGCTACAACAAAACTGCAAAGTTTGCCACTAATCATCCCCATAAAGCCCATCATTGTTCTGCTCTTCTACAACTTAACTGGGTAGAGCTTCCAAACCTGCTAACCTTAAACCAACTTACCCTCATCCACAAAATCATGCATAACCCTCATAGCTATCCCACAATTTCAATCCTTCTCCAGCTACAGGTACACTGCAGGTCCCTTAGGTCTTCCAACAGGCCACTGCTCAAAATAACACAGTCACATAACTACCATGGTGACTCCCTCAACTCTAACAAAATAGCTACGTCCTGGAATGCTCTTCCTCTAAGCATACAATGCATCCCCTGCTACTCTTCATTTAAAACAAGAATAAAAGAATATCTTAAAAGCAACTGGCTATGCCCCTGTAACCCCCCCCCCCCGATAACTCCTCTCTCCTACTAATTTCCTCTCCTATGCTCATTTCACCTCTGTAGCTCAATTGCTATTTTTCATTTTTTTATTCAGTGTTACAGCTGATTGTTTCCTCACTGCTTATTGCTTTGTAAATTTTCAGTATTCCAAAATTTCAATGTTTTAACATTCTAAATCACTGTGTACACATGCCTTGTCAGTTAGGTCTGCTCATTGCCTGTTTCAGTCTTTCTGTTTTTACTTAGTTATCTATATCCCGGTGGTTTACACTTCTAATTTTGCAGCTATAATGTAAGAATATTAGCTACTCTTTTGTTTATTGCATATAATTCTTACTGTATTTTTTTATTCTTTCTGATGTAATTTCTGTATTTTTATCTGTATTGTTATCTGTCTTGTTTTTTCCTGGAGCTTTTCTCCCAGGGTCTCTGCTGCAAATGGGCTACCAGCCCAGTCAGACACTACCTGGTAAACAAATGTAAAATAAAAATAAATAAATCTCCCATGTCTCTGGTGCATCCCTTCTTCTTTATACTACCATCAAACAAGGCTATCTAAAACTATACAAACTTACACCAGCTGGTGTCAGAATGCACAGTGACATTACACTTTAGATGGCATATTTTCTGTTCAGAACCTACTGAGGATTTACTTGGAAAATAATGTCAAACATCAATGATGTAGCACAGAAACTGTACTTAGCTGTTCAGGGGGAAGACCTTGATTGCATAACATCATTCTGCAGCTCTACATAAGTCTTGTAGTAAATACCTGAGATGGTAAAATATCCAGTCAGTTTAAAAACTGACATGAAAATTTGCATGGTGAGGACAGTTAAAGCAATCATTTTATTGCCACTTGAAGAGCGTTGATAACGGATCATGAATATTCCACTGTTGTGGAGAGATGTTTACACAGGTAAGCGTGGTTAATACTCTTTATTTTTAAAAATAAGTTGCGCAATTTCTCAAATCCTTCTAAGCAAACTTCCATTAATCAAATAAAAAAAAAACAGGCAGAACCCAAATGAATCTGTAATATAGATGGGTTATACTGCTTCAAAACTTTCTTTTGTCAAAATCAACTTGATGCAACTCAAAGTGAATATTAGTGTTCCTTATCAAAATGTTAATGGTGAGGGTTAAAGAATGCCAGGGGCAATAATGCAAATTATTCCCTATCTATCATTTGGCATAGGTGTCCTGTTAGTCTTCCTTATCAAAATGTTAATCATTTAGCATGTGTCCTGTTAGTCTTCCTTATCAAAATGTTAATGGTGAGAGTTAAAGAATGCCTGAGGTAATAATGCAAATTATTCCCTAGCTACCATTTAGCATAGGTGTCCTGTTAGTCGTCCTTATCAAAATGTTAATGGTGAGAGTTAAATAGAATGCTAGCTACCATTTAGTATAGGTGTCCTGTTAGTCGTCCTTATCAAAATGTTAATGGTGAGAGTTAAAGAATGCCAGAGGCAATAATGCAAATTATTCCCTATCTATCATTTGGCATAGGTGTCCTGTTAGTCTTCCTTATCAAAATGTTAATGGTGAGAGTTAAAGAATACTTGAGGTAATAATGCAAATTACTCCCTATCTACCATTTGGCATAGGTGTCCTTTTAGTCTTCCTTATCAAAATGTTAATGGTGAGAGTTAAAGAATGCTCGAGGTAATAATGCAAATTATTCCCTACCTGCCATTTAGCATGTGTCCTGTTAGTCTTCCTTATCAAAATGTTAATGGTGAGAGTTAAAGAATGCCTGAGGTAATAATGCAAATTATTCCCTAGCTACCATTATCAAAATGTTAATGGTGAGAGTTAAATAGAATGCCCGAGGCAATAATGCAAATTATTCCCTAGCTACCATTTAGTATAGGTGTCCTGTTAGTCGTCCTTATCAGAATGTTAATGGTGAGAGTTAAAGAATGTTCGAGGCAATAATGCAAACTATTCCCTACCTACCATTTAGCATAGGTGTCCTGTTAGTCTTCCTTATCAAAATGTTAATCAAATGGTGAGAGTTAAAGAATGTTCGAGGCAATAATGCAAACTATTCCCTAGCTACCATTTAACATAGGTGTCCTGTCTTTAAGGCATTTATGTGTCTGTACTCTGCCTACAATCGGCTAGAGAATATAGACAATCTTCTGTATTTTCTATTGAGAAGAAAGCTAGGAAACTACAGACATGTTCTCTTCCTTACATAATACTGAAACTGGTAACGAGATCCCACAGGGCTAAAGTACAGAATGGATAATATCTTCCAGTGTTGAGTCAATAGTTTCTAAGTTTCATTCCTTCATTTCTTTCATAGCTTTATTTTGCTGTCTGCTTGGAGAGGAACCATTAAACTATGTCTCAGTAGTTTTGTCTTGTGTCTTTACTCACATTTTCTGTTGAGACTAGCTGTAGTCATATAGATCTAGTGTACCATTTTTACTCATAAGTATTTTAGAAAACTGAATACTCAGTTCAGAAAATTATTTTATATATTCTTAAAATATAAATTTTGGCAGGTGCAAGAAGTTGGTGATAAATCCTTTTGCAAGATAGATCTATCTAACTATAGTTTTTTTTTTCAGTTTTAGTAACTTGCAAGACTCAGAAAATATATCATTACATGCACTCAACAGCAACCCAGGAGTTTAACTCTGGTTAAAGAAGAGCTGACACTTTTAGTATATTGTGTTTATGCAGATTTCAGTACAGATATTATGTTAGAAGATGCATTCCCACATTCCATTATTTATGACAGATAATGTACAATTGAAAAGTAATTATAGACTTAATACTTCTCTGACTTTTGCCTAGAAAAGGTAAATAATGCAGTGAGCGTGACATCACAGTTCCTTTTTTGATTAAAGATTGTGATATCACAGAGACTATGGTAATAAGGCAATAAGAATGCTTTACAGGTAGATGAAGTAAAAAGAAATCATGTTTTTGAGAAATGTCCAGACTTTGTTGCCTGGATACAATATTAAATATAAGAAAGATAAATATATAGAACAGACATAAAACATGAGCTGTAACAAACTGTAACCTATGTATACAGTTTATATGTTGTATTTTGTATTAATAACAATGGATTTTTTTCTCCCCAGGCTTTTGATGAAAATAGGTCACATGCCCATTCAGAGTTTCCCAGTAAACAAAAGTAATAGATAACTAGATAAATAAAAAATAACATTTTGTTGAGATGTCTTTAGCACAGTATGTAAACAGAAGCTGGGGAAATATACTTAATTCTACCGAATATCATAAAGTAACCAACTAGTCATGACCACCAGGCTTTGCTGATATATTTTTGAAATCCTGCTTTTTATGTTATTTTTTGTAATCATTTACACTGTAAGGTAATGCAAGGGTTACCATGTGCCAATGAATAAATCAACATCAAATGACGGCGTAAGTAAGACACATAATAGTCACAATGGGACATTTCAATGGACACTAGCAAATGGATGTATCAAACCTTATTTCCAGGTTCAGCATTTGTAAACATCTTGGTCTTATTAATTTGGTCTGTGTGTATCTGTCTTGGATTTTTGTTTTGCAATATCAATGAACCATGACCTGGAAACGTTATATTCCAAATGTCTGTCATGCCACAGAACAGAGCCACTGTAGAAAAAGGGGTCAATGAATTTGCATGGGATCCAGAAATATCTCTGAATAGATATGCTGCTTAGTCTCCACTTATCTGCAAGTGTTGATTCAGAAAGAGGGTTTCAATTGTAGCCCTCATGAATAATTGAGTAGATAATTCTGCATGCAGAGATACAACTTTTGTAGTGTCTTAGTGCAGACAGTTTGGCTGGCATCATGCTTAGCAACCTGATGCTATAGTGATTGTGTGTGTGTGTGTGTGTGTGTGTGTGTGTGTGTGTCCACAAGGGTTACAGCTAAGTATAAATGGATGTACTATAGTGAGAGTTTGCTTGCCAAAGTTGCTGTATTTGCATTGTTATTGTATTACTGCTGGGTCCTTTGTGCACTCTTTACACAATTTTGATTGATGTACTAGAAATTTTGGCATGTGATGCCAAACTGCAGGACTGCACAAGCAGTAGTTCAGATTTGTCTGATTTTGTGGACTGCGTATTGGTGGCCACTGTGGCAATTTAGAGTGAAGAAACTGTGCTGAGTTATCGACTACTTATGCTAATACAGTTCACTCACTCTTGGACACTAATTCCTACTTTTGTTTAGTTAGAAATGCCTGTTATGGCTAAGAACATTTTTGATTCAGACTAAACTGTCTGTGCTGTATTATTTATTTGTTCAAGTGTTTATTTATTTTCTTACTTACATTTTGTTTACCAGGTTAGTTCCTCTCTAGGCCAGTGTCCTCTTTTCAGGCTAGACTTGCTGGGAATTTAGTTACTCTTTTCAATTAACAGAGGGAGTGAGAGAGCTGCAGATATTGGGAGAAGATGACTGCAAGGAAGTTTGATACTATATTGTGTAACACTGGTGAAGCAGATTTACAAACTGTTTCAGAAAGTGAGGAGGTGTATAGTGAGGGCATTACTGAAATGTTAGAAATGTCTGATGGGACAATAATATAGATGATGTTTGAAAAGCAACCAGAGGATGATACTGTTCTGTCCAGGAGAGAAGCTGTATATGAGATATATGAGAAACTCAGGATGCAGAAAATACTGTTCTAGTGACTGAAGTGGTAGATAAAAGGCAGAGATGGAGCAGTGAGTGTTGTCTTGGATGTTTCTTCTGAACATGGAATTATTCTACCAGCTGGAGAAAAAAGGGCATATGCTGCAGCTGTGGCAATACAACAGACTGTATGTACTGTAAATACTTTGTGGAACAAAAATGAAAATAGACTTGTTGTTATGGTAATTAAAAAGGCTGATGGCATTCTAGAAATACATTTTGTGCGGGACAATATTATTACATCTTTAAGTTTCAAACCACAGGACATTAACTCCTTTATTCAATTAGGAGCAGGCACAATTATTTAAAGTGACTTTTGAATCATATTAGTTAATGGAAATGTTTGTTTAACAACTGGAAAATGACTGTGTGCCTTGGTCTGAATATATCTCTGTGCCTTTCAACAGAAATGTAAAAACAAAACTCATGCTTCTATTCCAAACTGATATTGTGGAAGAAACAGACTTTTTTCAGCAGAATTTTGTTGTGCATTCAGATACAAAGTTAAATGATGAGAGACATGTTTGGACTGGGGCAAATGATGCGAGACATGTTTGGACTGAGGCATGGGAAATATGGGTATCACTGAAAGCATGTGATAATAAAATGAAGTATACAGCAAGCAATAAATGTGAATGGAATCAGGGGCACTGCTGCTAGATATCAGTATAATAAATATAAACAGAAATGGGCACTGCTCGATATTAGTGCAATAAATATAAATGGAAACAGGAACACTAGATACCAAGGTCAGCAGAAAACTTTATTTTTTTGTGGTTTTGGCATGCGTTCGGTTAATGTGTGTGACAAAACATATGTCTTTGACAGGAAAAAGTAGACACACATTAAGGGATTCTATACTGAAAAGTAGAAAATCCCACAAAGAAGGGCATGCATTGTTTGACTGTGGCCATGATAACCGAAATGTACATGATGTTCAAGGAACAGGAATGGAAATAGAACTTACATATGACCAACATAATGATGTAATAAGGGAGGTGGGGACAAGAATGCTCAGATGGAAGGAGAAGTAAATACCCATTTTGAAAGAAATGTTGATGAAGGATTGGTGGAAAAGGGCATTGTGGAAAAACAATCATACCAACTACCAATAAGTTTGATGCATTACAAGATGAAGGAGAAGAAGAAGGTCCTGAAATGGGAAATGTGGGTGCAGAAGACACAGCACTAGGATGATGATTAGTGTATAGGAAGCACTATAAAATAAAAGCTGTGTGTGACAAAAAACAGGAAGGAAAAGTGCAATGTTTCAGCATGGGCGCTAACTATGAACAGCATAAAAATAATGCCAGAAGACTGGTGGCATTAAATTGGTATCAACAAATTCATGCTTATCAAGTTTGTCTACTTGATATCTATTAATTAATGGAAGAGCAAAGGTCACAGTTTGAGATATGGGGGGTGTCAGTGTAGACTTTTAGAGTAGCTACATTTCAGGAATTGTGGCTATGCGGGTAACAGAGAAGTGCAAATTTGGTATATTTTCATAGAAATATTAAGGCAATTAATAATTTTGGATAGAAACATTAGAAAAAACATACAGGTAATAAAGCTTTATGCTTATAGAAGCGTAAAAAAGAATATGTTATAATTAATAAAGATACTATAGGAGGTGACTTTTAACTGGAAAGAGAGGAAGAAATTAGATCAAGATGCCAATATGTAAACAGAAAACTTTAAACAGAAGCTAATTAATTTTTCTAACACAATAAAAGAATTAAAAGGCAGTAAAACAGTGGTTGGATTTATGGGGAGTGAAGAAAATATATAAATAATCAAAGAGGGAAAGGGTTACTATGTATTTAACTGGAACATGTAGAAAAAGTGATGAAATGAAGCAACAAATCAAACAGTTGTTGGCTGATCATGAAAGTCTGAGGTCATTTTACATCTATTGAACTGGTTGGTGGTTGGCTTCTGATTAAACATATAAAAAAGTGTGCTTAGAAGTAGAAGCAGAGAATCATAATAGAAGTAAAAGAGATTACAGAAGGTTATTTAGACAGTGTAACGATCTACTGGAAAAAAATGTCCACATTAAGAAGGAGAAAGAACTGTAAGAAAGAAATGGAGAATTAACGAAAATGGTAACTTTATAACAGAGCTTTATATTAAAAAAATAAGTTGCACCATTATTGGAAAAAGTGTTAAAAGAAGGCAAGGACATGTATTTGTTACTACATGAACAAGAGAAGGAAGTTAAAGCACAAAAGGAATAAGGAAGGTAACAAAGAGTTATGTTATGCAATTATTAAACAAATGCAGACAATAATTCTGAGACACTAGGGTGTTTGGAGATTTGATACAGTTCTAGGGGACTTAGACATGCATGTGACAGTAAGAACTAGGTGGAGTATGGAAAGAAGCAAACATTTAAACAGTACCAGCTATGGATGGCATAGATTATTTTTTTTCTAGCAGACTGAAAAAAAAAAGTAAATCTTTATTTGTTCAAGTGTTAAATGAGTGGTTGGACAATGGAATAACAAATCAGAGTATGTGAAGGGGTTTTAAGGTTCACTTGGAAGAAGCTGAATTAAGATGACAATACAGTAATGGAGGCTTATTACATTATACCATTTAGACTACACAATAATTGTAAAAATATTGCAAAATGATTTGAAAACGTATTAAATAATATCGTGTTTGAAGGAATATATGATTTAAAGAGGAAAAATGTAAAGTAAATAACAGAAAGTATTATGAGAAAATGGTCTGTTACATGGAGAAAGCGTATGACAATGTGGTACATACAGAAATGTGGTGTATACTGGAGAATATGGTATAACTGAAAAGTATGTTGTAAATAAACACAGTATAATTAAAATTAATAATGATCCAGTAAAAATTTGCATCACACTCAGTAGAATCACTCAGCTGAGTAAATTATGACATGTGGAGGAAAAATTCAACACCAGACATCCATCGTTTATAATGGAGGCAGTCACGGTGCAGCAAAGTTCAGAAAAGACATAGGGGTGGGGTTGTCTCTTTGTGTATATGTGTGTATGGACGCACATGTGAATGTCTGCAGAGGCATGAATGAAGTCAGATGAGTGTGTGTGTGTGTGTGTGTGTGTGTGTGTGTGTGTGTGTGTGTGTGTGTGTGTGTGTGTGTGTGTGCATGTGTGTGTGTATTAGTGTCTGAATGTAGGTATATGAGTGTAGGGGGGATGCCTTTGCACATGCAATGTAGGGGCCACTGAGGTAGACAGTACTATCATCATAGATCTGTTAGCACTAGTGGTAAAAAGTGTGATTCAGAGATATGCTAATGAGCCAATCATGTAAATTAGATTGCTGTGGTAGCTAGTTTACACAAGCAGTTCATTTTTTTTCTGAACCCCAGCATATGTTTCTTTTCTACCATCTACTTTCAAAAACACAAAGCTAACCAAACTTACTAAATGAAAAAACAAAAAAAAAATTATTATGGAAAGTCTCAATTACCTGATACCTACTTATTGTGGCAGATGGTTGCATTGATTTATTTGTTATCAAGGTATGCACACCAGATGCAAGTTTTCCCTTTTCTGAGGCAAACAGGGATTAATGTCTGCTTAAGTTACTTGCTCCGAGCTGCACAGTTTGCAAGTAGAAATCAACAGAGTCAAATCCATGACAAAATGGTAAATCTTGTTGTCAGATAATGGCCTTAACTTTTTCAGCTAAATTGTCAGCTGTGACTGTACAGCAATAAATATTTATGTTGAGGGGGCTCTGCCCCCACTGCCTTACTAAATCTGCTAACTCTATGGTTGCACAGCTTTGGCGAAAGTGAATCACACAATAAAATGCTATAGCCAACTGAACATTAATCAGTTATAGCATTAACTGATGGTACACTTGATGGAAGAGATACTTAATCTATTCCTTTGATGAAGCAAAGAAGCAACAAAAAGCAGTGCTTATTTATGTCTATATCTATATCCATATGTATATCTATAAATATATCTTATAAGTTCATGGATTCATAGGTTCATAAATATATGCTAGGCTAATAACAACCAGCCTAGCCATGCAACCCAACACAATTGTGTCCCTATGTATCACAGGTGTTTATTAGGAGGGGATATGTTAGTAAGTTTATGAGGGTAATTTGGAGGATATGTTAGTTTGGGCATAGTTAATGTCAGCCTCTGTCTATCAGAGACATGAAGCCAGACCCCGGGTGAATTTCTAATTTCCCATCCATTGGTCAAAGTTAGGCTTAAATAGGGTTAGATAGGGACTCTGCCTCACATGGATGGGGAGCCTGTTCCAGAGCATGGGGATTCCCTCTGACACATATCTGTCTTGCCAACATGCCCTATTTATGTCACAAACAAAATTTAAATCCTTGGATCTAGTGGTTTTGATGCTGTTCATTTTTCAAATGAGCAAAAAGTCCATCATAGCTCGATCTGAGGATGCCTTGTATTCCAGACATAGATCACCTCTCAGTAACCTGTAGGAAACTGAGTACAGAGTTGGGGCTTTAAGGCAATCTATATTGGAAAATATGTTTAGACCTTGGATTCTCCTGGTAAGGAACCTTTGTAGGCACTGCAACTCTTGCATATGTCTAGTCAGGTACATGACAAAGAGAGGATTATACTCAGCGTTGGGTCTAAGAAAGGCCAAAAAATAGCTCTATGACTTCTTTGGACCTAGATGCCATGACCTTACTTATAAGCTGAGCAACAAAGAATGATTTTCTGATTACCTTGGCCACATGTTGGTCAAAGGCCAGATTACTGTTTACATATATTCCCAGATCCTTGGCTACCAGGTCAACTCTTAGGAGTGTCTTTTTGATGGTGTAATTAGCCAGGGTGGCAATTTTCCCATAAGGCACTATAATGCATTTCTTAGCATTGAATTTTAATCTGTGACTTTGGAACCAGTCATTTGTCTATGTTAGACCCTGTTGTAAGATATAAGTGTCATGGGGTGAGTCTATAATAGTTCCCAATTTGTAGTCATCTGTGAACTTGGTTAGACAAAGGCCCTTGACATTAGCCTTTACCTCTGAGAAGTAGTTGCCAAATAGGAGTGGGCCCAACACAGAGCCCTGAGGTACTCCCAGTGTTGACTGGTCTCTTAGTGGAGGTGGTCTCACCATTCCTGATTTCCTGGGTCCTGCCTGTGAGACAGCTGGCATTCCAGCGAGTTATGTAGGCATTTATGACCAGTTTGGTGAGTCTGTCAACTATACCTGAGTAGAGCATTGTATCAAACACTTTAGCTAGGTTCAGGTAGGTAGTATGCACCATTTTCCCCTTATCTATAGCCTTGGTGACCTTCTTGAAGAAGTCCACCAGATTTAGTAGGCATGATCTTCCCTTGACAAAGCCAAACATGGTTGGGACCAGTGTCTGAAGGTTGCCTTTATCTTTGTTGATCATTTCCATGGTAATCCATTCCATGGTTTTGCACATTAGACTAGTCAGACTAACGGGTCTGCAGTTTCTGAGGTCAGTTGATGGTCCAGCTTTGTGAGGTGGAATAACCATTGCAGTCCTCCATTCTCATGGTACAAAGGCTTTTTTGAGGCTATACTTGACAAGTGACTCAATTGGTCCTGATAAGTCACATTTCAAGCTGTTTAGGTGGCATCTCGGGATACTGTCTGTGCCCATTGAGGCTGTGTTTTTGGCCTTAGCAATTGCCACTATGACCAGCTCCCTGCTAATAGTTGGGGGAGTATGCAAGTTAGGCATTTCATTGGTGGAGACAGGGGGGAGTGGGGTTGAAGTTTGAGCTGAATTTGTCAGCCAAGATTAGATATGTTGCTCTGCCTAGTGAAGATGGCACCACTGACAACCAGCATGACACACTGCACTTTTCAGACTTTGAGGTTATGGACATAGCTGTTTGTTCTTGTGATTTGATATGAGTTAACATTTGATCGATGGTGGGGTGGCATACCGCCAACTTGGCCAGATCGAGGATGTATTATCCCGAGGTAGTTGGCATGGGCCATTTTTCCTTGACTGTTTTGGCTATTGTGACAAGTTCAAAGCCAGAATAGTTTTGGCCAGCAAAGCTGAAAGGTCTTTTATCAAAGTCTGGGTGCAATGGATCTTAAGTTGTATCATCCTAATGTTGGCTTTATTGATGGCTTTACAGAGAAAAGGCTTGTGTTTATAAAGATATGCCTACCAGGCCAATGGGTAGGGTGGGGTAGGGCCTGCAGTCCGCAACTGCACGGGTGCACAGTTCCTAGATGAGGTCATCTATTGGGGAACTAGCAAGATAGCTGTGGGTTTAATTCCCAGGCTCAGTCCAAATGCTGGTCTTTTCTGGGGACTTCAGGTCCTATGGATGCTGTGTTGATCCGGATGTGGTGTTGCAGTTTTGGCCTTCGGAGATTTATGGGCTTCTCTGGGGGGGGCTGGGGTGGTTTGCACCATTTTTTTGCTTTAGCTCTCCTTTGGGGAGGGGATCAGTATGGGTAACCTGTCAAGGCAGCCAAGCAGTCACAGCTGTGGCTTGGGGGCTCGAACATCGCTGACTGAAGCCTCTGAGAGGTCTACCATGGACATCTTCCATGGATCTAACATTTTTAAAGAAGGCCTTATGATTGTCTTTGAGTATTTTGCTTTTTGCTTATGCTATTTGGATGTCTCGATTTTCTTAAGGTTTTTTTCTATTCTGCTTATTGGTGTCTCACCTTTTAAGGATTTTCCTTTTTATTTATTTTTTTGTCCTTCCTCCTTAGTGATTTTGGGAGTTTCCACCCAGGGTGTTTATAGCGGAAAGAAGGCCTTGGGATTGTTTTAGTAGAGTCTTTGTTTTATTTTGATTGCCTTATCCATGCAGTCCTGCAGGTGCTGGTTTTCAGTCTGTTGGTAAGGCGGTTTCACTGAAGACACACCCTGTAGCTCAAAGCCTTCTCCTTTAGGTGCTGAAGTGAGACAGAGATGATTTTTTTTTTGAGTAGGAGTTTCTGGGTCTTGGTCTTTTGGTGGGGGTGGTGATTAGGATCTGAAGTGTGATTAGTTTGTTTGACGATGTCACCAGTGAGGGGTCTCACTCTTTCAGGATTTGTGGGCTCTTAATCCAAACCATGATGTGATTGGCCAAGTGCTAGTTGTTCCATGGCATTTGAGGTTATGAATTCCCATTTCCTTTGGGTGTTGGATTTGAGAGGAAGTTTATGTGGGGTGCTTGTATATGAGTAGTGTTCCTATACTAGTATATGAGATTGAGGGAATATAAACTGATGGTTGGTGTGCAGGTTATCTCCTCATGTTGGTTTCAGGAAGGCAAGAGGTTCCTGAGTTTGTGAAGGTTGATGTATTTATGTGTTTGTTCCTGAGTGTGTTCCATGTGGATGGTTACCATAGTCATGGTTCTGGATGCCAGTGGTGCGCGCAATCCAATAGTGTTTTGTGGGTGTCCTGATGGAATATGAGCTAGAACACTCTGGTTGCTATGGTATTGTTAATATTGGGGGGTCGAACTGGTGAAACCTGGAGCCTCTTGATAGCGCTCTCAGGAGCCTTGAACCAGGTTTCTGTCACAGCACAGACATCGATGTTCTCAAGGAGATTGAGACTGAGAACGCACCATTTGAGATTTGAGATTCTGCGCTTGAGCACCCTCAGCATTTTTTTTTTTTTTTTCCTTTTGTGTTCTAGGGCAGCATTACTCATTTTTTTTCCTTGGGTTCTAGGGCAGGGGGAGCGATTGAGCCTTGCCTTGAAGGTGACGGTGACAGGTGGGTGCAGAGGCTTCGACTTTCCGCAGAATTGTCCAGCATGTCATCAGCCCCAGGCAGACTTGAACTGATCCCTTTGATATCCGCATCCCAGCCAGGTTGATACACAACTCATGTGATCTCGTCTCTTGTCTGTGGTCATTGGAGGCTGGAATACTCTCATCTTTCCTGTCTGGCAAAGCAAGGTACTAGAGCCTCAATGTCTCTGTCAGAGAGCCCTCTGTGTTGTAGGCTCAGGGTGGTCAGAGGTCCATACTCAGTACGGTCAGGGTCTGGACAGGGGCTGTGAGATGACTTTGCTCTTCTTGTTGTGAGATAGCTGCTTATGCTTATTGGGCGCCTTCCGACAGGCAGCATGTGCCGTCCTCTGTCTTCCAGTCTCCTGGTGTGTTGCAGCCTGTGTGTGTCTGACTATCAGTAGTCTCCAGTGGTGTGTGCATGGGTGTGTGTGTCTGGCATTGCTGACTGCCTGACTCCCTCTGACTGTGAGGTGTATGGTTGGTGTGTGAGGTGTGTTCTGGGGTGGTGGTGGGTGTGGTGCTGTGGTTGGCTTTACTTTTGGTAGAGCCTTTTTTTGGTGTTTTGAGTATGTCTTTTGTGTGTTTAGTTTGTGATTTATATGATTTGAGGGTGTAATGGTGCTATTGGATGGTGGGGTGTGTGTGTCTGTGTGTTCTCCTCCTCCTGACCAGTCTTGAGAGCTGCTTGCTGAGACTTTGTTGCCCAAGAGTTTGCAGTAGTTGTTATCATTGCATGTTGTTGTTGGAGGTTTGTGAGAGAGGAGGAGAGGGTTGTGTGCAATTACATGCAATTCCAGTATCCCCAGGTTTTCAGTTCAGAGTTCTCAAGCTGAGGAGAGACACACACGGCAGGAGGATCCTCGACATGCTAAAAAAAATTTAAAAAAATTAAAAAGGGAAAGGGGAGGGGTGGGTTGGGGGGGGTTTTTTACCTTAAAGGCCGACACAACTACAAGAGTACTGTATCAAAGGTAATAAGGTTTGTAGACAAGAGTGCTATAGTACAGATATACCAGGAGTCTACTTGGGGTCATGATTATAAGCTGGATTATGATAGGAATAGATAGTTAGAGCTTGTAGTTTAGTTTTAAAGGAAAATTTGTAGAGTGGACTTTAGATTCTTTAATAGGTAAAAAAACCGTATGCCGAACTAAACCTGCCTTAGTGCGCTGTGCAGCAGTGTAGCTTAAATCAAAGGCTTAACGCGGAAGCATATACATTTACGCTTATAGGGCTGGGAAAGAAAAAAACCCAAACTGGCTGACAACTAACTTCTAAACTACTGAAACTCTCACAAACTGAACAAAAAGCCCAAAAAATGCTTCCCACTCTTCCACTCCCGCAAGGTAACTTCCTCCCCAAATACAAGGCCAGGAAATACAGGGAAACTACAACCAGAGCAACTCTGAAACTGAAGCTGAAACTAAACTGGACTAAACTAGTAACAAAGGAAATTTTTTTTTTTTTTTTTTTTTTTTTTTTTTCTTTGTCAAAACACAGGCAGAAACAAGTACAGCAAACACTTATAATAAAGCTGCTAGCTACACACTACACAGAAGATTTTGCTACAATTACAGTCAAATAGTAACAAACAAGGATTCCAAGTGCAATATTAAGTTAAATGCAGTAAAAACAGCTAGAAGGCTGAATGGTTGTCTTTAGCCTGTGAGGCCATCCTGACCTTGTAATTGGCTTTGTTGGACTTAATTAGTCCTCTTAGTTTCCTGTTTAGTTTAACGAGAGAGCTCTTATCATTATGGGAGTTGCTCTTCTTGATTTTAGCCAATTACTTTATTATTTTTGTTATATACCCTATTAAGGTTAAGACTGCACCAGTGTGTGTTTTTTAGGGTTTGTTTTTGGGCTTACTTCTAGTAGGTACATCAGCCTCTACACAGCCATTTACATGGTTATACAGGGTTTCTATGAACAATTCCATATAGGTTACCGTGAAATCAGTGCTAGAGTTCGCTGGGGTTACCAAGTTGATTTTTATTTTGAAGGAGACAGATTTATGGTCTTACCTCACTAGTGAGGATGTGACACTTGGGGAGGGGTGCTGTGCTCTCCCATACTGGTGAGTACCAGGTCCAATATGTCTGAATCTCTGGGGGTTATGCACACTATCTGGTCAAGGGTATTTGTGTTAATAAAGTCCAGGAATATTTGTACCTGCTGGTTTGAAGCAGTGTGTGTTTCCCAGTCTGTATACAGTCTGTATAGGAGTAGTTACAGCCTCCCATGAATAGGGTATTTGATTTAATAGTGAGTGCCTCCAGCATGTCTAGGTATGAAGTATGAGATTCTTGAGACACAGAGGATGGCTTATAGCTTGCTAGGATATGGTATGGGACTTTGTCTGTGGTAATTTGCATATGGATAAACTCCAGGGCATCATCCTGTTTAACCAGCCTAGAGTTATACTTGTTGCTAATGTAGATAGAGACTCCTCCACCTTTTGTCCCTGTCTGTGCAGTTGATGGCCTAAATGTGCTAAAGGCACTGAAGCCTTGTACTGCCAGATTACTTTGTGTGGAGTTAAACCATGTTTCAATAATGGCACTGGTGTCTATATTTTCCAGAGTAAGGATATCTTGTTTGGTGTGGAGTTTCTAGTTTGGGTTCCTAACACTGAGCAGTAACATCTTTAGGTTTCCTTAGGTTTTATTTGTGATGTCTGCAGGCTTGTCAATTTGGCATTGCCTAAAAAGGACTCTAAGGGGGTGGCTAAAGTTCTAGCCAATATTCAGAAGCCTAGGGCAGACACATGCAGACCTTCCTTTACAAATTGATGTGATTTGTTAACTATGTCCTCCCATGCTGGAAAGACACCAGAAACTAAGCCAAATATTGAAGTCATCATCTTTTGTTCATACTGTGGCATCATCCTTGATGAAGATAGAATGCTAGACAATGGAAGGTACATATTCAGATAGATAATAATGTCTCTCTTCGTATAGTCCAGGGTAGTACATCTCAGCTCATTAACACCCACATGGATTATCTCATAATTGTACTAGTACCTGTAGTATAGTGATCTGAGTATGCGTGTAACTTGGAGGATCCTGCTCCACATAAGCAACTAAACTTTATCTTTTCCTAATCCAGTCTGGTGAATGGGGAATCTCTTTGTCATACAATGTAGTCTTCTATGACAAGAGTCCTGGATAGTGTGTTTGATTGCTTTATGTATTTGTTCTTTGGGCACCACTAGATGTAGACATATGTGTGGTGTTTGATGTTCCTTTTGGTGAGTGTTTTAGATTTTGCTGAGGATAGGTAGTGTGATTTTTTTTAGGTTTAGGAGGTCCTTGAGGCTTGAGAAGATTGCTTTTTAGCACCTCAGCATAAATTGCATTTGGTGAATACTGTGTGTGGTGGATGTAGTGCGTGTGTTCTTGACAACCTTGTTTGTATGTGAGATTTTTCCCTCCAGTGAAATTGTGTATGTCTATCTTTTGCACACTGTGTTTGTTTCTTTAAGGATAAAATGGTTGCCTCTGAACATGAGTGAATTGCTACATTGTCTCTGCCTGCCCATATCCATAGAGCATGCTATGGAGACATTTAGAAATTGCGTATCCAAGTTGTCCAGACCTGTATTTGGGTGGCCTACTGTAGGCTGTGGACTGGGTTATATGGAGGTCTCCTTAGGTAGTCTCTGGGGTTTGGCCTTTAACTAGGTTAAATTATGATAAGACTTGATAGTAGTGCTGTTTAATGTGTGCAACCTAGCTGATCTAAGGTTGTCTCTGTGCAATGGCTTTAATTTAGCCACACTAAGCTACAAGTTTCAGATCTAAAGGTAGTTTTACAGACAAAATTTAATATCTAGACGTTTGCATCTGTAAAGGGCAATGAAAGAGGAGAGGGACTTTGAGAGATTACCATAAGGGGTCAGAGTCAGAGACACAGCCTTTTAAAATAACAATAGGAAAAAGATGGGAAGGTTGGGAAAATTCAAGCTGTAAAAGCAGACTTCCTAGAGAGGAATCCACTATTAAAGCTCTAGTCCTATGATTAGAATTTCAGAAATTTTAACTAAATGTGTCAGTAGGGTCTGGGGCAGACACAAAGAACAGTGGAAAAATGGCAGTGAAGTAAACAGAAAGGCACTCTAATGCAACTTTAACCAGATAAGTTTTCAGCAAAAGACTTTAGCAGCAAAAATGGAATATAAGCAGCTATAAACATACTGAAGCACAAATCCTGAAGCAGAAATCACAATACTGCCACTACTGCAATCCCACCAAAGATTAAGGCACAGACAATGCAGAAACGTACCGGCAATGCTGTTTATGGAAAAATACTGTAATAAATGACTAAATGAGACTAAAATCTGGCAGGAGTTCACAGTTCTGCCACAACTGTGAATAAAGCTACAAAATTAAGACCCTAGACAGTGTTCTAAATACAAACAGCGAGCTTTTACAAGTACTTCTACTTATGGAGATAATATTGCAGTATAATGTATAAACAATGCTAAAATCTTGCAGTAATACATAATCTTTTCACAACTGCAAATGAAGCTATAAGTCTAAGGTTCCAAAACAAAGTAAAAATGCAAGCAATTAACTTTTTTTTTGGCTAAAACATGGAAAAAGAGCAGAAAGGTCCAAAAAAAAAGTATCTCCACAGAAGTCACTATAAGTGCAACTTAAATTATTTAAGCCAGATTTGAATTAAATATTTTTTTTCTCTTTTGATGAAAAGCTTGTTTCTCACACTTGGGGGTTTCCACACCTCTTAAAAGATCTTTCCACAGCTATATTCATATCTATATCTATATCTATATCAATGGCAGGATTTAATAAACCCTACACAGTTTGTTAAATCCACAATGTGCACATGGTAGCTCAATAATTTGTATTCAGTAAGCAGCTCTACATGATGTTTAGAGCAGCACAAGCATGTTAAACATTGTGGCATGCTTATTACAGCATAAGTAGATGAATTGTATGCTAATCAACCAATCTAAGATGGTGGATCTATTCAACAAGCTATAAAGTAATTGTGTACACTTAGTGTAGGTTTTTTGCCTTATATTTCAAAACCTTTTAGAATACAGCCACAGAAACTACACTAGAGGTAAAGAATGTTAAAGGCTGCTGCTCTTCTGCATGTGTATGTGCAACAGGCTAAAGTCTGTGCTGCTGCTGCTGATAGACCTCAAGCAAGTAGGAGAAGGGTGTTTAGACCCCATTTAACTTTTTACAGTCTGCATGAGGTGCAAGTAGTAGAGGGCTACAGGGTGGATAGGACACACTGCAGGAACTCTGCAACCTCTGTCATCTTCAACTGAGAGCAAGGGCAAACCAAGGGAAACCAATACCTGTGGAGACCAAGGTATATCTAGTGCTTAGAATTTTAGCTACAGGAACCTTCCAGAGACCATCAGGGGACATGCTGGTGGTGTCATAGGCATCAGCATCCAGGATCCTATACCAATTCCTATGTTACATCATGCCAGTGACTACATTTTCTCTGATTTCTACCCCATAGCACACTTCCCTGAAGTCTTGGGTGCTACAGACAGCACACACATTGAGATCAAAGCACCACCCAGGTAACAGGGAAGGGTCTACATTAACAGAAAGGGGTTCCACTCCACTAACTGCCAGGTCATGTGTAATGCTAAGGGAATCATCCTGAAGGGTGTGCTGGCAACCCCAGTAGTTACCACAATTAATGCCATCAAATAAATTGGCAACTACAGGCACAAATATACAAAACCCTAAAGAACACCTCCGTCAATGGCACACCAAAAAACACTACTCCTCCAAACACAATTTGTAAAAACTCCACTATTTATTTAGTTCTTTCATCTTTTGAAACTAACTATCATTCCCACCACTTATTTGTGACTATTGACATTAAAGATCTTTTCACTGTTATCCCCCACACATTGGGTTTACAATGGAGTGAAAATATATTGCTAGGGTGTGAATTTCTTAACACTCAGGATTTAAGATTGGTTATGGAAAATGTGTAATTAGTTTTAACTAACAATTTCCTGTATTTCAAGGGGTAATACTATAAACAAATGAGTGGCGTTGCGATTGGGGGCTGCCTATGCCCCTATTTTTGCTAACATAGTATTATTAAATTGGGAACAAGAGTAGGTATTTAATTCCAAGTATTCCACATCAATTACTTTGCATTTACACTTCCTAGAAGATATCTTTCTCGTCTATTGAAGAACTAAAATGACCTGGACAAATTTATGTTGTTTATAAATTTGACCACTGATTTTCTGGAATTTACTAGCAATATAGGGGATGCTGAGATTCGTTATTTGGATGTAAACCTCCTTAAAGACCTCAATAATGGTTGCTTTAGATCTAGATTTTATAGAAAAGAAAACTTCCTCAATTTCTATTTATATTTTAATACTGATCATCCCATACACCAGAAGAAAAATATTGTTAAGGGACAGATGGTTAGAGCAGCTGACATGACATCTGTTTATGAAGATCGTGTAAAAGAATTGGAATATATAAAGTGACTTTTCCTAGAATGAGGGTACCCTGAGCACATAATTAAACATTTCAGAATTGAGGTGTTCAATGGTTGAGGTACCAAATTTGTTCCCCTTTTAGGGAGCCATATACCCAACAGCAATAAGTCAATCGAGTTTGGTTGCTCTATAACAGAGAAAGTAATGACAAAAAGGTCAGGTGGAATGAATTACAATAGGCCTTTTATTACGGAATACAACAAAGATACTGTGAAACTCCAGAAAGTAGTGACCCAATGCTGGGAATTATTTTCCAAAATGTCAAACCGTCTACCAGTGTTCTCCAAACCCCCTTTATACACCTAAATGTTAATATCTTGGAAAAAGGGCCAAAAGAGAAAATATCTACTGACAACCATGTCATATGTGCCGTCAATATGTATATATGGCGAACAGTGGTGCACTGCTCCTTCCTAATATTGGTGAAACCTTCAGAGTAACTAGATACTTTAATTGTACCACTAAGAGAGTTGTATACTTAGCTTTTTTGCCAGATATGTTTCTCCTATTATGTGGGGAAGACCTAATGTGCCCTGAAGAATAGAGTATATAAACATATGCATGAGGTCAATAAAAAGATAGAAACTAATACCCTTTATAGGCATGCTGCAATGTATCCTCAAAATAGGTTTTTATTTTTGGTCCTAGAACAGGTTGATATTAACCTAAGATGAGGGTTGTGCAGGGCTGGTGCTAGCATTTTGGGGCCCCCAGCAAGTTTCAAGTTGGGGGCCCTACTCTGGAGAATATAAAGTCTGACCACATTGCCTTCATACCCCATTCCCTGTCAAGCCCATCTAGCACCATTTAATAACCACTATAGTGTTACTACATTCAGATCATTAAAAATTGATGTGCCAAGGTACACACTGCCATTTAGTACCAATGTTAAATTATGAGAAATCCCTGTACCACAGCAAGGTAAGCACTCATAGGTGCACTCACATAGTGGCATTTAGTATCCGTGTTACATTATGACAATCCCCCGTACCACAGCAAGGCAGTCACTCAGAGGTGCACACACACTGATTGCATACTCCTCAACTGCCCAGAATTTCACAGAATGTCCAGAGTTGACTCAATTTTTGGTCTGTTACTCAAAATTTGTAGTTTTCTGGATTTTTTATGGCAAATCATTGAGGACTGAATTCACTAAATAATTACAGGTATTTAAGTTTGACTTCATATCTTTCAGAAAATTAATGGCAACATCTTTTATTCTAGCAACTTTTTAAGTTTATAACAACAATATTTTAAATTTGTCCTGATTTTTGGGGCTGTGTCCCCATTATCTTTGGCTTTGTCCAGATTTTTTGTACCATGAGATTAAGAGCAATGACCGACATTTAGCAGCAATGTTGTTACATAACTACAAGCCTGTGTACCGCATCAAGGTAGCCAGTCCCACAGAGGTACAAAAAGACACCTACACTGACTCCCACACACAGCACAGACACAAGACAAAGACAGCAATACAGCAAAGCTGAACAGAGACACCCACACAAACTCCCTCACACAGGACAGAGGCACATAAAGACAGACTCTTGCACACAGGACAGATACCCACACATGATAAAGGCAACACTACAGCAAGTCTGAACATTAACACCCAGTGGTGCTATGGTAGCTTTGTTGCCTCACAGTAAGATGTCCTGTTCAATTCTCAGCTAAAGCGTCTTCTGTGTGGAGACATGCATGAATGGGCATACCTTCGTTGAAGGTTGTGCGTCAGGGCTGGCAACTCGGCACGTAAAAATCTGCTGCCAATCATTAGCGGACCGGAGTTCTGCTGTGGTGACCCCTAACCAGGAAAAGCCAAAAGACACAGCAACAACAACAACAACAACAACAACAACAACAAACTCCAATACACAGAACAGACACCCACACAAGATAAAAACAGCATTATAGCAAGACTGAACAGACACACAAGACAGACAGCTACACAGACTCTTGCACACAGGACTGACACATGATAAAGACAGCACTACAGCAAGACTGAACATTAACACCCACACACACTCCGACATACAGGACAGAGGCACCCACCCACATAAGACAGAGACAGGACCAGGACAAAACTACTGCAAGACTGAACGGAAACCTACACAAGATGAAGGCAGCACTAATACAAAACAGAACTGAGACACCACTCACAAACACAAGATGATGACAGCAATATGGCAAGACTAAAGCAGACAAGCAGCATTAGATAAACTAATCACATCACACAAGACAGACCGTTACTGACATGCAGAACAGTTGGGACAGACATAGAAAAGACTGCAAATGCACATCATATACAAGGTAAAACCATGGGGATTACTGAGCCTGAGGCAGATAAACTTAAACCCAAAGAAACACAAGAGAAAGCCATGGGGATTACTGAGCCTGAGGCAGACAGACTCAAACCCAAAGAAACACAAGAGAACCATGGGGATTACTGAGTGTGAGACAGACAGACTCATATCCAAAGAAACACACAAGAGAACCATGGGGAGTACTGAGCCTGAGGCAGACAGACTCGAACCCAAAGAAACACATGGTGCCATGGGGATTACTGAGCCTGAGGCAGATAGACTCAAACCCAAACAAAGACACAAAAGAGCAATGGAGATTACTGAGTCTGACACAGGCAGAATCAAACCCAGAGAGAAACAGGTGAAGTCAAGACCACCAGAGTGTCATTCCTGCCATTAGCAGTCTGTCCTTCCTGTGCTTTTGTCTTAGCCTCATGATGAGTCCTGTTGCTCCCAACTGTCTTAGCCTCATGACAGTCCTGCCACTCCCAGCTGTCCTGGTCTCATGATGAGTCCTGCCACACCCAACTGTCCTGGCCTCACGATGATTCCTGCTGCTCCCAGCTGCCTTTGCCTCAAATCCTGCTAGTTACATCCTCCTTGTACTACTTGGTTCTACCTGCTGGAATAAGCAAAGAATCAGTGAATACACAGCATACTATGCAAGCCAGGCTAAGTTGCTACCTGAAATGTACTGCCTTACAGCATTATATAAGATTGCTGGTAAGGAAATATAAGCACATGCCTAGAGTTTTACTGGGATCTTAAATATTTTCTTCCAGACAAAGTCTTAAATGAAGCTGCAATGTAATAAACCTTGTCCCACTTCATATTTAGGTTTTAATATTTGATAACAATCCAAAGGCCTTATGAAACTCTAAAAGCTGCTCAAACTAGTCAGTAAATGATTGGATTGTTGTGTCCACCAGCACACTGAAGAACTCTACATATAGTTTTACTGCTGGATCCTGCACAGTCTCATCTTCTCCTTCATAGTCAAAGAACCACTTTACTTTCCTCTGCCTCTTTAATTGAAATGTGCCAACATCCAGTTCTTCGGCTATCTTAGAGGCTTCACCCAGGGGATGTTGAAATCTTATCTGTCTGTAATTTTTCAGCAGGTCCATAGTTGATGGTAGTACTTTGACACATGTAGAAATATCAATCAATGAACTCTGCCGAACTTTGCTTGCATGATTTACCTGTGTCAGCACATCATACCAAACCACTAAACATAAAATGAATTGGTATGACAAGTTCCGAGCACAGCTCCCTTGCTTGTTGATATGGTGCAGCATCACTTGTACGTAAAGCTCCACCAATCTTCTATAATGCTTCCATGACTCCCTTCGACTGACATCTTACTGCCTTGACAGAGTATATCCAGGTTCATATTAGAACGACGAAAATGCATTTTGTCGAATGCATTTTCGACACATGTAGGGCGAACAGGCAAAACAGTGAAACAGACAAGCCTCCCTTTCTCAATCTATTAGCAGAAGAATTCTGGACAAAAGTAAAATAACACTGGTACAACCACAGCCCTCACCCTCCCACCCCAACCCTTTTAGTACAAGAATTCTGGACAAAAGTAAAACACTGGTACAACCGCAGCCCCCCCCCCAACCACCCCCATTCCCCCAATCCTCTTAGCAAAGGAATTCTAGACAAAAGTAAAATAAATAGACTATCAGCAAATTAGGAATAAAATTAAGTACCAAATGAACCAAGAAAAATAGTTATTGCACCAGCTTACATTGCAAACACCAAAAAATCCACAAAAGTTCTGAACAATTAATAACCTCCTTCATCCTGGAAAAACCTCAAACCATTGCAGAACACTAACAAATATTTCACCAAAAGTATTCTATCCCTAATCAAAAACAATAAACCACCTAACATCAACTAACATCCCACACGACAATAATAGCTTAACATTTGGGTCTATATTAGATAATCAAACTTAGTTCGACTGTCATATGGTCGACACCATATGATCAAACTTTTAAAAGTTCGAAAATCTAATAAAAAAAATAAACTATACAAATAACTTACCTGAACGCTTTAATCAGGGGGGCAAGTTGTCGACCATATGACAGTCGAACTTTTGAACGTCTGATCATCTAATATAGACCCTAACAGTCTTCCAGCCCATAGGTTCATAGGTTCATAGGTTCATAGGTTCATACTAGGCTATCTGCCCGAGGGCATTTACAAGCCTAGCCCATCGTTTTGTGGCTTACGCCACCCCTTAAGTAAGGGGAACTATACCCATTATTTTGCTGTGCTTCTGTCGAGCAGTGACACTGAGGTAATCCCTGGGGTATATTTGCGATCTCCCATCCATTGGTCAAGATTTCTCTTGAACAAGGCCAGCGAGGTGCTCTGCCTCACATATACCGGGATTTTGTTCCACAGCATAGGGAGTCTTTGGGTGATGAATCTATCCCTCCAGCACGCCCTATTAATAGCCGTGTGTCGAGGTTTAAGTCTCCGCCCTTGTGGCTCTGGTGGATCTAGATTTTTGAGGTGAAGCATATTCATCAAATCTGGGTTTGACATGGCCTTGTATGTTAGGCAAAGGTCACCTCTGAGCAGCTGAAGCGACTGAATAGAGCTGGAGTTCTTTCAGTCGGGCAGCATAGGACAGATTTTTGAGACCCTTTATCCTTTTGGTGAGGAACTTTTGTGGTCTCTCCAGCTGCTGCAAGTGTCGGGTCAGATACATTCCGAAATGGGCATTGTACTCAATCATTGGTCTGATGAGTGATGAGTAAAGGGGGACCATGACCTCCCTTGATCTAGATGAGAATCCCTTCATGATAAGGTGGGCAATGTAGAAGGTCTTCCTAACTACTTTAGCTACATGGGTGTCGAATGACAGACTACAATCAACCTGGGTCCCCAAGTCCCTGATAACTTCTTCTGTGCTCAGTGGATTGCCACCTATTTGGTAGCTAGGGGTAACCTTGTTTTTCCTGAAGGGTATGACTATGCATTTTTGGAATTTAACTTTAGGCCATGGCTCTGGCACCAGTTATCCGTTTCTGTGAGACCCTTCTGAAGGATATCTGTGTCAGATGTGTTTTCTACTATGGCTCCCAGTTTGCAGTCATCTGCAAACTTTGTCAGCCATAACCCTCCTGTGTTTGCTTGTACTTCGGAAAAGTAGATGCCAAACAAGAGTGGGCCCAGGACTGAGCCCTGTGGGACCCCACTTGTGACAGGCTTTGAGTCTGACATGGCGCCAGCAACTCTGACCCTGTGGGTTCTGTCACTCAGCCAGTTTGCAACCCATCTTGTGATGTATGGGTTAACATTTAAGCTGCTGAGTTTTTCAATGATACCCGAGTGAGGTATTGTATCGAAGGCCTTCGCCAGATCCAGGTAGGCTGTATGGACTGCCTCATCAATGGCTTTGGTGACTGTTTCGAAAAAGTCAACCAAGTTTAAAAGGCATGATCTGCCTTTGACAAAGCCAAACTGGGTTGGATCCAAGGTCTGCAAATTCCTATGTCTTTATTTATGAGGTCCATTATGATCCTCTCCATGGCTTTGCAGATAAGGCTTGTCAAGCTAATAGGCCGGTAATTTCCAGGGTCGGTGGAAGCACCGCCTTTGTGAAGTGGGACCACAGTTGCAGTGCGCCACTCCCTGGGTACATATCCAGAGGTAAGACTTTGATTAAATAGCTGTCCTAGTTGTGGGTTTAATTCCTCATTGAGTTCGTGGAGCACACAGCCGGGGACACCGTCGGGTCCCATGGATGCTGTGTTTGTTGCTTTGGAGAGCAGTTTTAACTTGGGCGTTGGAAATGTTTGGGGGGCTGCAATCGTTTGGTATAGATATCTCTCCTTTTGGGGGGGGGAGAAGTTTGCACTGAACCTGTCAGCCAGTATGTTGGCAATGTCTGTAGGATCAGTAATCTTCACATCATTTTTGACTAGTTCTGAGCATATCTGGGAGTTTCCTCCCAGGTTTCTAACATAGCTAAAGAATGCCTTATGATTGTCTTTTAAGTCTTTAGCTATTTTTCTCTCAAAATTTGCTTTGGATGATTTTATGAGAGCTCTTAGTTTTTTACTTATAGTGATCAAGGGTGTCTTACCTTTTAAGGATTTTGCTCTATCTTGTAGTAGCTTTCTCCTTTTGTTGTAGAGTTTGTTTATGGCTGGGGTCCACCAGAGTGGACGCTTGCCTTGGTACAGAGAGTCTTTGTTTTGCTTGGGATTGCCTTATCCATGCAGTCCTGCAGGTGCTGGTAGAAGGCATTTGTCAGTGATTCAGCGGCTTGAGTACTGTTTTCCGCCGCTCGGGGCCTTAAAGGAGACCACACTAGTCTTTAGAAGTGTGAAGTCGGCTTCGAGAAGTTTTTACTGTGGTCTTTTTATTTCAGGTGGGGTGGGATGAGGACCTCCAGCGAGATTAGTTGTGATCTGATCTCACCAGTGAGGGGTATACTTCCGGTGTTGAACATTGTGCTCCCATGTTCGTGATGATGAGATCAAGTATGTTATCTCCTCTTGTGGGGATGGTGACTAGTTGTTCCATGGCATTTGAGTTTATGAATTCCAGGAACTTTTGGGCTAGGGTGTTTGGGCTTGAGTAGTGTTCCCAGTCTATATTAGGGTAATTGAAGTCACCTAGTATGATGGTGTTTGGTGATACATTTATCCCTCTAGTGTTTTCAGGAAGGCCATGTGAGGTTCCTGAGTTTGTGAGGGTGGCCTGTAACATGCTACAATTTGCAGAGCAGTCTTGCCTATGGTTAATTGCACCTGGATGGTCTCCGATGCATCGTCGTTGCCACCAGTCTTGAGGTGTGGGTGTCCTTGATGAATATGGATACCCCTCCTTTCTTGGTATTGTCCGGATTTTGGGGCCGGAACGCATGATATGAGGTAAAACCTGATAGTGCTGGGGTGCTCTCAGGAGCCTTGAACCAGGTTTCTGTCACAGCACAGACATCGATGTTCTCCATATTGTGAAGGGCCTCGAGTCGTGCATTTTGAGATTTAGACTTCTGGCATTGAGCAGCATTACCCTTAGTTTTTTCCTTTTTGTGTTCTAGGGTGGTAGGTTTAGAATTTGAGCCTTGCCTAAAAAGGCACTATGGGGTGGCAAGAGCCTTTGCCAATATCCGAATCCCAGGGTGACAGGTGCAAGCCGTCCCTTGCGAAGCAGCGTGGCTTGTCCAGCATGTCATCCCAGGCAGACAGACACTGGATCCCCTTTGAATGACACCAGTGGTTAAGCCAATTGTTAAAGCTGATCATCTTATCTCTGTATTGTGGCATCATTCTTGGTGAAGGTAGGATACTGCTCAAGGTCAGGGTCATACCTGCCTGGGCTACATAATCAGAGAGCTCCTCAATGTCTCTTTTCATGTAGTCCAAGGAGTGCGTCTCAGGTCGTTCACACTCACACCAGCATGGACAATGACTGAGTCATATTTGTACCTGCTGTTGAGAGACCTGAGTGCTTGCGTTATGTGGCGGATTCTAGCGCCCGACAGGCAGCTTACTGTGACCTTCTCCTTACTCAGTCTGGTGGCGGAACGTCAGTGTGTCTGACTATGGAGTCACCAATGACTAGTGTGTCTGGCATTGTGTTTGGCCTTAAGGGCTGTGACTGTTTGACACTCTGACTGTGAGGTCTATGTGTTGCAGGTGCTGTGTTCTGAGGTGGTGGTTGTTTGGGTGTCTGCTTAGGTGGCCTCTGCTGTTTTGGTAGATTTTTGTTCAGTGCCTCCGAGTATGTCTTTGTGTGTTTATGTGTATGATTTGAGGTTGTGATGGTACTATGTGAGACTGGGTCTATAGTGTGTGTGGTAACCTTCTCCTCCTGACTGGTCTTGCCAGTCCTATGTTGAGAGAGCTCAGCCTCCAGTTTGGCCGTATAGTTGCATCTCTCGCATGTATTTGTGTTTTGTGGGAGGAGGAGAGGGTTGTCTGTGTAAAACTCCTAAAAAAATTCACACACTTTCCTTCTAACCAACTGGCAATCAAAATTAAATGTATATTAGCTCACATACCCTTATATTGTGTCTTGATTGTTTCAATGTAAAAACAGATAAACCATACTTATTTTACATATTTCTGCCACTTGTGTACTAAGATAAATAAAAAATAGCAGATAATTATATTTATCTTTGTATAAATAATTGCTATGTTGTTTTCTTCACAAATGTTGTGTTTCCATCTGGAGCTTTTCTCTCTCTGCTGAAAATGGGTTCTATCCCAGTCAGACTATCCCAGTAAACAAATGTAAAATAAATAAATAAAATAAATAGTACAACTACAGCCCCTCACCCCCAAATCCTTCTGGACAAAAACTAAAACTTACCTTTTATGCAGTTTACAGAAGGCTGATACTAATGCTCTGCTCCCTCTTCACAACTATAGACTGATCTGCTGCTTGTTTCCCCTCCACACAGACCAGACAAGTGCAGTCCTTTTTAAATTTCCCTTAAAAGGACAGTTTTTTCAGACCTTTTCGAAAGTGCCCTTAGGACAGTTGAAATAGTGCTGTCCAATGGGGAAAAAATCAGTCTATGTACCCTTTGTCAACATTAAGTACTTGAAACACACTTCATTTAGTGTAACTGAATGTTAGGTGGTTCTCCTACCTACCCCTTGCACTGCAAACAATTTGAACGCAGGAACATATACGTTAGAAAACTGCACTTTATTGAAAAACATTAAGTGCTTTCATCCAAATATACGGACTTCACCAGAACAAAAAAGCTAATGAACTAACATCCATTATATAATATTATATAATATTAAACAGCCACATAATCAACTAGTAAATTAATTAATCTAATATCCTGCCTAAATAGTAACCAACAAAATGCAATACTGAACTGTTAAACCTAAAAACTAAACTCATTAAAACATTACCCAAAAAGGGAAGAACAACCACTTGCTTTAAAAATGTAACATTCATTTAAAATACAACAGTAATAGCCATTAATACTAAAAATGCATTGGAAGCTAATTTTGTGTTACATATAATAATATAGCATAATATATACCCAAATTCAATAAGTCTGGAATAAATTTGCATATTCATGACATAGTTACCATGAAAAAAACTGCTTTTAGTCAATATACTGGAAATAGATTTAATGTCATTAAATCTTGGGTCCACAGAGGAATTGGTTCTTGTTGCCATTTAAGTTCCATTAACTGAAGAACATTGTTCTCTGGACACCCCCCCCCCACCAGGACCTGATATCTACAGTACTTGATCAATTGCATAAAACTTAAAACTGTGGTTACTGTTGGCACTGAGATGTCTACTTAATGCATTATGCTAATCTCTTTTATTGATGTTTGATTTAAAGGGTTGAATTGTTTTCCCCTATATAGAAACTGCAACATTATTGGCACTGTGCTACATAAACCACTCCTGTGTGGTAGCAATAACGTTTATGCCTAAGGTTAATCATCCCATAACCCTGGATAGTGAATGTAGAACCAGCCATGATGACCTTGCATTGACCACATTGCCTACACTTAGCCATATACGCAGAAAAACACGGGTCCCTGTTGCTCTCTAAAAGAACACTGAAACAGGTGTCTTTTTATAAATTACCTTAGGGGCATCACCCATAATTTTTAAATAGTCTTGATTGGTGGTAAAAATGTTCTAATTTTTGTAAATTGTAGCCTTGAAATCTGCATTGTAAGTTAAGGTCATATGTTTGCTAAATTCATTTGGGCTATTCACAGGAGCCTTAATACACTCCCAGTGGGTACCCAGTCCAAGCAATGGTGCAAAATTCCCATTTTCTCTTTTAGATGCTACCTCCTTTTGAATCTCATTCAGTAACAATAAAGGGTACCCCACAAACTTTAAACATTCTTTATAGTACATCACTTTCTAAACTAAACTTATTATCTTGAGATAACATTCTCGACAATCACACAAATTGACCTTTTACCAATGATTTTTTTTTTTTTGGCCAGGGTGCCAGCTACTATAGTGTAGTAAGGAATTAGAATAAGTTGGTTTCCTATATAAACTCGATTCAACGCATACTTGCTTTCTAGTCTTGATAATTATAGATGTCTAAATAGTTGATTTCTTCACTGGACAGGTTCATAGTAAATTCTAAGAATTCAGTTGTAGAATGTAAAAAGTCAACATTTCCTTAAGATTATCAATTGTATCTCTACAGAAAAATACAATGTCATCCAAAAATCTTCCTTACAAGGACTAACTTTGTCTGTGTTGTGATAGGAAAGTTTTCTTCTCAATGTGCTATAATAATATTGGCAAAGTGGGGGCGCAAGATACCTCCATGGGAACTGCAGAACTATGTCTAAATAACTGACCTTCAAATGGTATGAAATTGTTTTCCAACACCAACTTCATCAGTGTAATTAAAGTTTTAACCTTAGTGTGGTCAAAATCAGAATTTCTACATAAATAATCATAAAACCATTCAAGACCAGTTTCAGAAAAAATCCCATGAGTCTTTATACAAATGCTGTACTGCCCTCGAAGCCTCCACCAGATGCCAATCAATATAACATTTATTTATTTTTTTATTTATACAAAAAGCCTTAAAACATTCTGCATCTACAGTAAGATGCATGGGGGGGGGGGGGGGGTCCATCAGATTTTTATGTATTTTGGGGATGCCAAAATTGTAGGAGTTTGAGGTTTAGGTACCACAAGAAAGTCATAGTCACTCTTGCTCAGACACCCATCAAGGAACAATTCTAGGCATGTGTCTGTTTTTCTGTAAGCTATATTTTTCCTTTTTTAATGATACTTCCTACCCCTACCCCTCCCTCTACAAACAAAGGTTTATACAAACCAAGGAATACCGCATACTGTATCTAATGTGCATATCTTTTCCACAGAAATATCAGGATGTCTACACATTTTAAACAGAAAAGCACTTGAAAAACACTTCTCTTTTTGAACACCAGAATGGTAGGCACCTCCCCCCAAACAAAACCAGGGAATACCACAACAATATGTTTATATGTTTTCCACAGAATTATCAGGATGTCTACACTTTTTCAACAGAAGGGTTAACTTATGAATGCCAGCCTCTTTTTACTGTGTCCACCACTCCTGTGGAGGCTGCCCTGGGGCATCTCAGAAGCATAACACCAGTGTCAGTGACATGTACATTACATTTGTCTCCAATACAATAGGACTGTGAAAAGCAAAGACTAAGATCATAGTTGTGCTGAAGGTATTTCACAAATGTAATTGCCTGCCAAAACAGTCGATGCCAACAGTGAAGTGTAAGAAACAGATAAAAGTCCAATTTTCTCCTGGATATATAAATACATTTGTAACATTTTACAAAATATAGAATGTCCTTGAATAATACAAGCATACCTTAGCAAACGTAAGTCTTTTCTACAGCAAAATCACCTTCAAAAGAATAACAATCTTCTGTTTTGTCCAAATACACAAGTCTCCTCACGTTCAAGTTCCCTAGCTAAACAGTTAACTTTTCAGTGTATATTCAGCCCTCTCAGCACTGTGAAAATGCAAATGAGGTGTGAACTCATTAGAATAGCTGAATACCTAACTTTTGAGTTTGTGTAGCAGACACTGTAGTGGGCATGTCAGTGAGGATCCACTTACAAAGTGTTAAACTAATGTCAGTGAGCTTTTAAATAAAGCAAAACAGCACATATTCATACTTTTTCCATAACAGCAAAACTCGCAAGCCCTTGCTGAAAACTGTTGCTCACTGTCATGTATTTTTGTCATGCATTTAAAGCATTGTTAATAAAACCACTCTCCTTCATGCCTGGATTTCTCAATATAACCCAGATATGCTTGCCCTATCTGAGACATGGCTAAAACCACATATTACAAACTGCCAAATTCTCCCCCTGGCTATAATATTCTTCAACTGGATAGAAGCAAAAAGAAAGGGTGGAGGAGTAGCTATACTCTACTCTGACCAGCTCTCTCTCTCTGCCCCCTCTAAGTAGCTATCCCTGATTTCTGCCCTGCCAAAATACTTATAGCAACCTGTAACCTAAATCAAAACATAAAACTTGCCATTGCAGCAATCTATATACCTCCAGGTAAAAGCATTCCCATACTCAATCAGTTTCTTTCTTAGATTTCTATATTCATTCCCTATGAAACCATCATCTTTGGGGATATGAATATTGACTGGAACCTTGTTAATACTGCATCTCCTAGCTACTCTGTAAACCTTTATGGCTTTACCCAGCTGATCACCTCACTCACGCACCAGCAAAAAAATTCCCAGAATGGCTCAGTTATCAACTGGATATTAGTATCCAATCCGCAGTGCTATCATAACCCTTCCACCCTACCTAACTCTCTTACTGACACCTCTCTACCTCAGTAATAAGACACTCTCCCAATCTTAACAAGAGCCACCAATAGAGAGAGTCTTGTAACCTTAAAAACCACAACCCTGACACCCTAAGCGAATTACTGTCCACTACCTCTTGATGAGGCTGTCCAAAGCTTCAACAATATATTCCCAGAAACCCCAAACACCCTGGTTCCCAGTAGAAAAACTGGGCTAAAATGTAATTATGCACCATGGCTAAACCAGGCAATTCGATCACTTACGAACAACAGAGACAGTGCCTGCAGATTGCCAGAGATAATAATACATTTGCATCAGCTCTATTCCTTGACCTATCAAAATCATTTGATATTGTTTCCCATCCCATCCTCCTAAACAAACTTTCCAACCTACAACTCTTTACCTGAACTACTTCCTAGTTTAACAGCTACCTCTCAAACAGATATCAGTCTGTCAGATGGCAAACATCCTTCTCCCCTTTCTGTCTTGTTAAGACCAGAGCTCCCCAGGGCTCTATCCTGAGCCCCCTACTTTTTAATACATTTACAAATAACCTCCATGTCTCCTGCACCCACTCTACTTTAATACAGTATGCAGACGATTCCACAATTATTAACAACTCTGACAATATACAAAATCTCCACACTGTCACTCAACAATATTTGCACCTAGTAGAACAATAGCTAACTGAAAACAACCTGCTTCTTCATCCCAAAAAGACCAAGCTTCTCCTTTTCCTTCTAAAAAACCTCAGTCCAGCTAAAGAAAACTTCACATCTCATTCTTAGATAACACAATTATCCAATTATCACCGCCAACTCAAACACCAAATTGCTTGACGTTACTATAGATAACCAATTAAAATCTGGGTCTATATCATATGAGCGAATCACACAAATTACGAATGCTCATAATATTGAACGTACCGGACCTCGAACTTCCTATTGTGGGGGGCCTGCACTCCCCCACACACCCAAGCTAAATATATATTCCAACTCTGAGATTGCACTACAGTGAGGAAACGGCAAATATCCTATTCTTCACTGTACCGCAATCTCAGAAAAATCACTTTGAGGTCCGGTACGTTCGATATTATGAGCGTTCGCAATTTGTGCGATTCGCTCATATGATATAGACCCTTAAAATTCAACCTACATATCTTAAACTGTATCAAAAGGCCCAATCAAAAACTAGGTCTTCTATACCGCAACAACAAATATATACCTAACAAATCTAAACCTATACTGGCTCAAACATTTATTCTACCATCCCTGCTGTTTGCTGCTCCCATACTTACTAACCTCCAAAATATTCTCTTAACCAAGCTAGAAGCCACCTATAACAAGCTGGCCAGGTTCTCAGCCAGTAATAGCTATAAATCCCATCATTGTATATCTCTGAAAAGCTTAACATGGCCTGAGCTCCCCCACATGCTTCAAATATCACAACTAGAAATTGCACATAGCATCCTAAATAGCCCCAACTCCTGCCCTGCCCTTACATCCATAACTACACCCTACACACACAATCATGACCTCAGAAGCACACAACAAAACCAACTTCTGGTGACCAATTCAAACAAAAATATTGGAAAAATACTTTACAGTCATTCAATTGCATACTCATGGAACAAACTTCCATTGTCTCTTCGCTCTACAACCAAAAGTGACCAATTCAAAAAGCAACTAAAAATTAATTTCCAACATGCATGAATCTGTACGTCATGAAATAACCTAATGAATTTTTCTTCTCTCAATCAACATATCTGCCTAGTATCTGCTATCTAAACTGTCTACACATATTACTCTCTCTGCAGTTAGTACTTATGCTATTAAACGCATCTTTGTTGTACTATGTCATGATGTTACTCTGAATTGTATATTACATATTTTTTATTTTACGCATAGCTATACTTCTTGTATATAACTTAATGCTAACCAAATTTCTCAAACATATTGCTGCTGCATTCTGAAAATACTGTACTTTTGCCTTGTAAATATTAATGTTGTATCCTTCTCTTTCTCTGTTTTTATACTAAGTATCTTATAACTTCAATTGTTAGTTTTTTTTTTTCTTATTTTTATAATTACTTTCCTGGAGCATTTCTCCTTAGGTCTCTGCTGGGCCCAGTCGGACTAACCCGGTTAACAAATGTAAAAATAAATAAATAAATGATAGAAAGTGCACTATAGACTGCATATCTGATATTACAGCAGAGATGAGAAGAATGAACTTAATACAAAGAGAAGACAGAGCTGCATTTCTAGAAACATATTCATAAATAGTTGTATGACCATTCATTGCTCTAAATATGTTAGCCACATGCACAGCCAACTGAGAATGTCCACGTATATGACCTATTAATACTGGAGATGAAGTCTGAAGTGCTTGTACGCACATGGTATAAGTGGTGTTACAAAGCTGTGTCTGTGACAAAGAGAGAGATAACACACACGTAATTTCATTAGTCTGATGGTTCAAATCCAAAGCTGTGTAATTGTTTAACCTTTGTTTAATTTTCATTTATTTTTTTTATCTTTTGTCTTTAACATTTGTGCAGTGCATGGCTTAGTGCAAACACGGTGAAATATATACAAATTTAAAATATGTTTGACAAATTTAAAATTTACTGTCAGTTACTTCAAAAAGTGCAAATGCACTTAGCAGCACTGTTTGGCAGTCAGCAACTTGAATGGTAATGACAGTAGAAATTACACCTGTAACCCAAATGTGTGTGTGTGTAGCACAAGGTGAAACTATGTCGAGGTACACAATAGATGAGCTAGGTAAAGTGTGGTTTGAGTACAACTGTAGTTATTTTTACTGAGGAAAGGTCATAATGAGAATTAACAGAAGTATATGTTTGCTATTGCCTGTTACATTTGCAAATTGCTCACCTGTGTGCAAATATGTTTCACAACTTAAGGAAAAAACTGAAACACTTTATTTGGTTTGCCTTCCTTTGCACAAACAGGCTAAGTGGCAATTCATGGCTGTCAGCACTCTCGACAATACTGAGTGTAAAAAATACACCTGCTGCCTAGCTTTCCCTATGGTACTCTGTGTAAGTTCATGAAAGAATGCAGGTAAAACAGAGTTATAATCCAGCACACTCCAATTTTTTATTAAGGGTGTCCCACTGTAATTTTTCAAAAAACTTAGAATATAAAGATAATTCTACATACCAATACCTATGTATACCAGGTCGATTGAGCATACACATGATATCATATCCATTACATATGTAACTGCTGCAGTATGACAATCATAATTATGTAATTATAAGCATATTTTCAGACCTGGGATGAACTTCATAGTTTACCGACAGTCATCTACACACCTCCCATAACACAAGTATAACTGTAAAACAGAATGTATTGTGTGGTCTGATTCATAACTCAAAAATCTACTCTGAAAGTAATACAAATATATCCATTTCAAGTATATTGCCACTCATTTCTCCTGTATCACACCTGAGAATTAATAAGCCAGGATCCTCTCATGCCACACACATACATGGTTAATTGAAGTATATAGCACCATTCACTCTTTAAAGTGTATATTTATAATGACCATGGTTGACAAGCAATTCTTATATCGCAATGAGGAAAAAATCACTTATGTTGAAAATATATATATTGTCTTTTTTCATAGGTTTGAATCCCACATTGTACAAATTACTTTTAACAGTATGCAAGTCCACATGAAATATGTGTCAAGTCATGCCATTCATCCACAAAAGTTCATGTCTTAAAAGCTAAGTCATTTAATATATCAGTGTGTACCATTATACAAAGTGCAGCACACATGCAATAAATTAGTGTCAAATGTCACATTATCCTTCCTATTTTATAAATTCCCTTTCTCTTTGTTTGCAATTTTTCTCTTTGCTGAACATTGTGCAAACATGGTTGGCATGGTTGTGTGGGTTTGCACATGGGCCATAAAACATAATATCACAAATTGGTGGGAAAACAGAATACTATTGTTGGAGGACCTGTGCAGACAATGCAGGAGATGGGAAAGATTATGCCAAATCCAGGGCACAAAGGTGGGGTATAGAGGAGTCAGAAATATTTGTTGCACTCCTCGTAAAGTGCTACAGCTGTAGGCTACTGCAGTGGGACTATACTGGGTCTTGGTATAAGGCTGAGGCTTGGAACAGTTTAGCCAGGGCTGTCTGGAGTGTGACTGGCATACCACACACTGGGGAGCAATGAAGGCACCATTAAAATGACCAGAAATGGTATTGCAGGCACAGTCCAACAAGTTGCTGGATGAGTTTAGAACTGCTGACATCCCATAGCTCTGTAAGTATACAGATAAAGCAACTTTAAATGTTATGAAAAGCTGTACATAGCCAAGATTGGTATGCATAATGCTTTCATGTCTCTTTTTCTCTCCTTTTTTATTTTACAGCTCCACAGAAAATTTTAGCGAAGAGGGAGGCACATGCTGAAAGACTGGAGAGACTCAGAGAGACAAGGAGTATGTATGCAGCACAAATGAACATGACTGCATGAAAATTATTGATCTTCTTTACTTTACTAGCAACTTAAACATGTAGATCTTAACTGTCAAAGCAGGCATGCATGCTTTCTTCTGTAGCTCTTGGTAATTGTACTAGGCAAGTGTAGTAGTGTACTCAGATTTGGTGGGTTTACTTCTCACAAGTAATAAATACATTCATATTATAAAAATGTCATTTTTAATTTTAAATCCAGCAATATTGGCTTTAATGCCATGTTGTTAACTTAATCTGTAATATACTTAAAAGCACATGAGCACTATGTGATATTGCAGGGATTACTTGTAACAGTTCACAATCCTCTTTTAGATTGGGAAAGCTGTACAGCTAATATAACAATAAAAGTATATTTATTGTAAAAAAGCACTTGCATGTGACATATAATGGTTCTAATCATCTGTCTTTTTTTTGTCTCACCCACCCCTTATCTCTTTCTTTTTTTTATACATGGGAACACACTGTTCTGATGTCATACTTTTCTGTCAGCAAAGGGATATAGGCAAACTGCTATGGATCAGCCTGCCAGCCCTCCACTGGCTGCCACACCAACACCCAACACCTCTGGGACACAACCTGGCAGTACTGCCTCTGCTGGCCCTGTACTACCTTGCCCATCCACATCAGGTACAATTTCCCCAGCTTTTGATGCATTGGCTCCCTCCAGGAATATTGGTGGAGGCAGTGATTATATTATCCACCAGGAGCTGCCAAGGATGGTGCATGATGTGACAGAAATTTGCATTGTTGCCTAGCTCGGCCATCTGGACAGGTTGCTCCTTAGAATGCAAAAAAGACTCCCACGTCAAGCAATCTCCCAGGGAACTGAGCAAGGGGACAGTGATGACAGTTCTGAGGGTGAGGAATGGATTTTCACTTTTCATAGGTTCATAGGTATGTACTAGTTGAATGGCCCTGGAGCCTATATAAGCCTAGCTCAAGAAGATTCCCTAGCATCATGTCACCCAAAGTTAGTTCCCAGTGTCCCTGTCAAGTAAGGCCACTGAAGTGATCCCTGGGATGAACTTCCTATTGCCCATCTACTCATCAAGATTTCTCTTAAAGAGGGCCTGTGAAGTGCTTTGCTTGATGTGAATGGGAAGTTTGTTCCAGAGTATGGAAAGTCTCTGGATTAGGAACCTGTCCCACCAGCATGTTTGGTTTATTGTGGTAATGAGGTTAAGGTCCCTGGACCGTATGGCACAGAGGGATTTGGATTTCTTTAGGTGTAGCATGTCTAGCAGTTCTGGGTCAGACATGGCTTTGTAGGTCAAGCAGAGATCACCTCTAAGTAGGCAATAAGAGACAGAGTATAGCTGGAGTTTTTTGAGTCTGTCCATATAGGGCATGTGCCTAAGGCCTAAGATCCTCTTAGTGAGGTATTTTTTGGCCTTTCCAGTTGTTGTAGGTGTCTAGTGAGGTACATACCAAATGGGGAGTTGTATTCTATAATAGGTCTAATGAGGGACGAGTACAGAGGAATTATGAGCTCTTTCTTCCTGGATGAGAAACCTTTTGTAATGTGATGTGCTACATAGAAGGACATTCTGATTACAGTGGCGATGGGTTATCAAAGGAGAGGTCGCTGTCAACCTGTGTCCCCAGGTCTCTTATCATACCTTCGGGGTTTAGTGGACTACTGCCTATGTGGTAGTTCATGGGCACTGAATTTTTTCCAAGGGAATGACAATGCACTTTTTGGCATTGAGCTTAAGGCCATGGTTCTGGCACCAGTCATTGGTGTCAATGAGGCCTTTTTGTAGAGTGTCTACATTAGCTGGATAATCAATAATGGCTCCCAGTTTGCAATCATCTGCGAACTTGGTCAGCCAGAGTCCCTTTGTGTTAGCTTGAACTTCAAAGAAGTAGATGCCAAACAGGAGAGAACCTAGGACCAATCCCTGTGGGACACCACTTGTAACTGGTTGGTAGTCAGATTTGGAGTCCTCTACTTTCACAGTGCGGGTTCTATCAGTGAGCCATTTGGCAACCCATCTTATTACAGAGGGGTTTATGCCTAGTTTAGTGAGTCTATCTATGATTACTGAGTGAGGGATGATGTCGAAGGAATTGGCAAGATCTAGGTAGGCTGTGTGAACTACCTTGCCCTCATCCACAGCACCGATGACAGACTCGAAGAAGTCTATCAGGCTGAGCAGGCATGATCTATCTTTCACAAACCCATACTGCATGGGGTTCAGAGTTTGGAGATTCCCTATGTCCTTATTTATAAGGTCCATGATGATGCGCTGCATAGCTTCACATATCAGACTCATCAGGCTAATGATGGAGGGGGGGTAGTTCCCAGGGTCTGTAGTCTCTCCCACTTTGTGGAGTGGAATGACCATAGCAGTGTGCCATTTGGTAGGAACAAAGCCTGAAATGAAGCTGTGATTGAACAGGGTACTCAGGTGTGGTGCCAGTTCACTTTGTAATTCATGTAGAACACAGCCAGGGATATTATCAGGTCCCATGGAAGCTGTATTCTTGGCTTTGAACAGTGCGGTTTTTACCTGTGTAGTCATGATAATAGGGACTTGGCATTCCTCAGGTATTGTGATAGGCCCTTTAGGAGGTGAAAAGGGGGTAAAGTTCGCAATGAACCTGTCAGCCAATATGTTGGCAAAATCAGTTGGTTCCATATATGTATTGCCATTGTGCTGTAACTCAGCGCAGATCTGAGTATTGCCATGTAGATTCTTGACATAACTATAGAATGCTTTGTGGCTGTCTTTAGAGTCTGCAGCAATTTTGTTTTCGTAGCTAGCTTTAGAGGATTTGATGATGGATCTCAGTTTTTTGGTGAGGCTAACAAAGGAGTTTTTCCAGTCTTGGGACTTCACCCTTTTCTGCAACAGTTTTTTTTCCTTCTGTTGTAGAGTTTGTTTATGGTGGGGGACCACCAGATTGGCTTCCTTTTTTTGGAGGCGACCGTCTTGGTTATGTTTGGTATGGCCCATTCCATGCACTTGTATATATGCTCATGTGTGGTGTATGATTCAGCAATCATGCACCTATTTTCCATTTGCATGAGTGTTGTGAAATTAGCCACCTCTGTTTTTAGAAGCCTAAAATTGGCTTTGGAGAAGTTTTTTACAGTGGTTTCCTTTGTGGGGGTGAGGGTGGGATGTGGATACCCATGGTGATTAGCTTGTGGTTAGATCTGACCAGGGAGGAGTTGATTACTGGTGTAGAGCAATGGTCACCCATGTTAGTAATGACCAAGTCAAGGATGTTTCTACCTCTGATGGGGGTAAGAATGAGTTGGTCCAGGGCATTGGAATTAATGAATTCCAGAAAGCATTGAGCAAGTGTGTTGGTACATGAGTAATTTTCCCAGTTAATGGAGGGGTAGTTAAAGTCTCCCAGTATAAGGGTATTGGGTTGTACTGTAATATTTTCCAGTGTGTTTAGGAATGTGGAGTGGGAGTCTTAGGACATGGTGGGGGAATCTATAGCAGGCTACAACCTGGATTGCAGTTTTACCCAGTGTTAGTTGTACCTGAACGATCTCTGATGCATTATGTTGGGCTACAAGTCTGGAGGTGTGCATATCCATTATGAATATGGAGACACCACCACCTTTAGTGCTTCGGTCCAGGTTTAGGGGCATGTGCCTCCAATTTCCCCTACCTATTTCCAATCATAGTGTCCTCCAAACTTTTGTGTCTGTCACCATCTCTGTGTCCATTGTCCTGTTTGTCTGCACCTGCTTTCTCACCTACCCTACCTACCTGATTCTGACATTCTTATGTCTTTTTTCAACAATCCTCTTTTTGAAAAAAAAATTACATAGCTTTACAATTCCCATATATGTATTCTCAGCACACTTGATTTGGTCGAACTGGCTATATAACATGATTGCATTGTTGTCACCCATCTGTGGTGTGGTGGCAGTCCAAATTCATCCAATTTTTTTTAGCTTCATAGATATTTACCAGGCTAACAAACACAAGGGCCTTTTTAAGCCTAGCCATGCATCCCAAATCTCTGACAAGTTCTGGTACCCTTGATAATTGTAAGCAGGGGCTTGGGAGGTGAAACATTTGCTAGCAAAGGTCTGGGAGATGAACCATTTACAAGCTGCATGTGTCCATTAGAGACATAGGTGCCAAACCAAGGATACATTTCCTGTTCCCCATCTGGTTGTGCAAGTTACACTTTAATTGGTTTAGGGAGGAACTCTGTTTCACATGGATGTGGTGCCTGTTCCAAAAAAGGGGTAACATCTCATCTGACAGATGACACACTCAGAAGTGCAGCAGCCCCCTTATGCTGCATTCCATTATCCATAATTGATCTACCTGCTGTGGAAATTGATCCAAAAGCCTTCTGCACTAATGGCATGTGCACTTCCTGTTGCACCATTAACACTGATGATACATGTTCATATTACAATGTTAAAGAAGTGCATAGTCATGGTTCTTTCCTAATTCCCTCTTGAAAATTCCTTCCCCCTGATTGCCATTTCACCAGTTTCCTATCTACCCAATTTCACACCTTTAATCTGGTCACCAATGTTGAGTGGTGGCAAATGGCTCTTTATGCCCTATGGCAAAACTTAGTGAGATTTTGCCATCAGCCACACTAGTCTGGTTATCTACATGCAATGCTGTTTAAACTCACTGCCAATGGAACACAGTGTTAAAGAACAGCAAAGGCAGTATTTTGAAACATTTACTCTGACAGTTCTTTTGAGTGCTAAATGTGCCAAAATGCAACTTTCTATGTGGAGTGTTGATATAAATCACTTGTTTGAAGTTCTTTTTGATGATAGCTTTAAGGGTTCAATTCCAGATGTATTTCTGATCATATCTTAGTGTGATGATATATGTGCATGATGTATTTAATCACCTACATATTACAATTTAACACAGTTATATTTTTTTCATGGAGATATATTGATTACTGACCAGAAATGAGTATCTGAAGCGACATCCATCCCCATTGCTATTACATATTTATCTAACTTTGTTCTGCTTGTCATAAGCCTGCTGTCCCTCTCCTAAGCCTTCTTTACCCTTATGTCAATCACTCCATACTACACAGCATGTGTGACTAATAATGACAATAGACCAAGAAATGACCACTAGTGTGCCATTAAACAAACACTATTAGGTGTATGTTCATCTCACCTTGTATTTATCCCATCACTCCAATCCCTACTTACATATGCGTATCTACTAGGATCATAGGATCATAGGAGGTTACTAGGCTAATGATCCTAGGGCCCTTACAAGCTTCGCCAAGTTTTACCCTTATTTCCATGATCAGCACCTATCACCCCTGTCCAAGAGGGACATAAGTGGAATCCCTGATGTGAACTTACGGTTACCCATCCAGTCATCCAGACTGTGTTTGAAGAGGGCCAATGAGGTGCTCTGCTTGACATGAAGCAGGAGTCTGTTCAAAAGGTGTGGTAACCTCTGGGAGACAAATCTGTCCCTCCAGCTGGTTCTATTAATGTCACATACCAGGTTAAGGCCATTAGAGTGAGTGACCCATGTACCGTTTGACTTACGGATATGCAGCATTTCTAATGAAGCAGGGTCAAAGATTGCCTTTTATGCAAGGCAGAGATCACCTCTGAGCAGTCTGGACAGTGATTTCAGAGGTCTTCTGACCTTGAATTTTCCTTGTGAGGAATCTTTGTGGTCTCTCCAATTGCTGCAGGTGCTTGGAAAGGTACATACCAAAAGGGGCATTGTACTCGATTATTGGCTCGATGAGGGAAGAGTACAGGGAGGTTATAACTTCTATTTTTCTGGAGGCAATGCCCTTACTTATGAGATGAACAGTATAGAATGCCCTTCTTACCACTGTGGAGACATGGTGATCAAAGGTAAGGTTGCTGTCAACCTGTGTGCCCAGGTCTGTCACCACTGAGTGCATACTTAGGGTGTTGTTATTGATGTGGTAGTTAGCAGGAATATCACTCTTACTGAAAGGGATGATAATACATTATTTTGCATTGAGTTTAAGGCCATGACTTTGGGATCAGTAATTTGTTTGTGTAAGACCCTCTTGTAGGATGTTGACATTGTTTGGAGATTCTATGACTGTTCCCAGTTTGCAGTCATCAGCAAACTTTGTCAGCCACAGTCCTTTCGTTTTAGCTTGCACTTCAGAGAAATAGATTTCAAATGGTACACATCCCAGGACTGATCCTGTGGAACACTACTGGTTACAGTTCTGCTGTTGGAGGTGGATTCCCCCATTTTGACTATATGGGTTCCATCAGTGAGACAGTTATTGACTCATCTGATGATATATGGGTTGATACCTACCTAGCTGGGTGAGTTTATCAATTATGCCTTAGTGGGAGATAGTGTCAAAAGCCTTGGCTAAGTCTAGGTAGGCTGTGTGCACAGATTTCCCCTCATCAAGGGCCTTGGTGACTGTCTTGAAGAAGTCCACCAGGTTTAACAGGCATGATCTCCCTCTGAAAATGCAAATTGAGTAGGGTCAAGTGTTTGGAGGTTACCAATGTCTTTTTTGATAAGGTCTATGATGATTCTTTCTATGGCTTTGCAGATAAGGCTAGTCAGGTTAATAGGTCTATAGTTCCTGGGGTCAGTGGAAGCACCACCTTTGTGCAAGGGGATAATGGTGGCCTTTTTCCATTCAGCTGGGATGAAGCCAGTGCTTAGACTATGATTTAAAGGAGTACCCAATGGCGTTGCTAATTTTTGTTTGAGCCCATGTAGGATGCAGCCTGGGATGTTATCAGGTCCCATGGATGCTGTATTTATGACCTTAGTGCATTCACAACCTGCCCTTTAAAGATACAGGGTAGAGGACAGGTGTTAGGGATGTCTTGGGGTAACTGTGATGTGGAAGGGGGAGTGAAGTTTTCACAGAGCCTGTTGGTGAACAGGTTAGCAATGCCCATAGGCTAGGTATGTCTGGTATCATTAACTACCAGTTCAGCACAAATCTGAGCCTTTTCTTTTAGGTTATAGATGTAACTAAAGAATGCCTTATGGCTGTCCTTAGTTGAGGTAACTAATTTGGATTCATAGTTAGCTTTGGATGACTTCACAAGGAGTCTTATTTGCTTGTTTAAGCTGAGGAGGTAATGTTCCACTTTGGGGCTCACTCCATCTTACTCTTAGACAGCAATTTCTGTTAATGGCAGTTGTCCACCAGACAGGTTTGCTCTTTTGCAAGGAGTTTGTTTTGGTCCTATCAGGTATGGCCGCATCGATGTAGTTGTTTAAGTGTTTGTATAAAGCATTTGTGTAGAACTTGGCATAGTTACCATTTCCAACTGAGGAATGAGGTGCAGTGAAGCTATTTAAACCATCCCATAAGAGGTTATAATCCGTTTTGGAGAAGTTTTTAGTTTAGTTTGTGCTACAGGGAGGTCAGGTATAATAGTAACTTCGAATGAGACTGATTTGTGGTCAGATTTCACCAGGGAAGACCACACAATGGCGGGTGCTACAGTGGTCCCCCATATTGGTAAGCACCAGATCCAGGATGTTGGCACCTCTTGTAAGGGTGTCAGCTAAATGGTCCAGGGCACTGGAGTTAATGAAGTCAAGGAACCTTTGGGTAAGTGAGTTTCTACATGAGTAATTTCCCCAGTCAATGGATGGGTAGTTAAAATCGCCCAAAACCATGGTGCTTGGATGTATCTTGATAGACTCACGTAGATCCAAATAGGCAGAGTGGGTGTCTTGATTCATGGAGGGGGTCCTGTAGCTGACAATGACTTGAATAAGTGTCCTACCAACAGATAATTGCACCTGAAGTATCTCCAGGGAATCATGCTGTCTAACCAATCTGAAGGTGCAGTTATCTTTAATGAATATTAATACACCACCTCCTTTAGTTCTCATGTCTTCAGTTTGTGGTCTGAACGTGTGGAAGGAGGTGTAGCCCAATATGGCTGGGGTGCTCTCTACAGCCTTGAACGAGGTCTCTGTGACTGCACAAATGTCTATGTCTTCCAAGGTGAGGACTGCTTCCAGTGAGTGCAGTTTCATGTTAAGACTCTTAGCTTTTAGCAACAAAACTTTGAGGTTGTTTTTAGATGGAGTTCTTACATCAGGAATTTTATCCTTGAGGCACTGCCAAAAAGATACTATGGGGATGGCAAGAGTCTTAGCCAGTAACCAAAATCCCATGGGTGACATTTGAAGGTCATCTCTGACAAAGCATCAAGGTCTGTCAGTCATGTCATCCCAGGCTGAGAGATACTGTATCACCTTGGAATGACACCAGAAACTAAGCCAATTATTGAAGTAAATAATTTTCTGTTTGTACTGAGGCATCATCCTAAGTGAAGGTAAAATGCTGCTTAAGGCTAGGAACATACCAGCCTGTGACACATAGTCCAAGAGCTCAGTCATGTCTCTCTTCATATAGTCCAGAGAGGTACGTTTCAAGTCATTCACACCCACATGCACTATGACAGAGGATCTATATTAAAACAGCAAACACTTAAATTAGCAAACACTGATTTATCGACCCTTTAAAACCTAAACCTGAAAATCCCAAAGACACAGAACAGCGATTTTTTAACTAGGGAAATAAAATCGCTGGACCGTTTTTGGGACTTTGCCATTTCCTCCACTGTGGTGTGATCTCGGAGTTGGTATATTTAAGTAGGGGGTGTGTGAGGGGCACAGCCCCCCACATCGGGTGGTGTTGGGGTTGAAGCCTCCCCACTTTATTTTGTGTTTTGAAATTTTTTTTTTTGGAACAGCTATTTTTTTTTCTCCTGGGAAAAAAATCGCTATTCAGTGTCTTTGGGATTTTCAGGTTTCGGTTTTAAAGGGTCAATAAATCAGCGTTCACTATTTTAAGCATTTGCTGATTTAATATAGACCCATGACAGAGTCATAACAGTACCTGCTGTTGTGAGACTTGAGTGCATGTGTGATATGGTGGATCCTGGCACCTGACAGACAGATGACCGTAAACTTCTCCTTATCCAGCCTGATGAGAAGTACATCTGTGTGTCTTATGATGGAATCACCTATGACTAATATGTTTGGTTTGTGTTTTGCCTTAAGGGCTTGACAGGTGAGACACTGGTATGTGAGCTATTATGTATATTGTGTTCTGCAGAGGAAGTATTATGTGCACAACATGCAAAAAGCACAGACGCATGGCTTATATAAAACAAGAAGTAACCCTTTTAACTCATACTAGCAATTAAGGATGGCAATAACCCTTTTAACTCAAACTAGCAAATAAGGACGCACTCTCTGAGCTCAAGTCCAAACACCCTCGATTGGATGGGAACCAGACAGCACTCTCCTCCCACAAGGGTGCAGAAAGGCCCCCTCCAACAAGGATGGCTTGAATTCAATGCTCGGAGGTTACAAAACAGACCCAGGTATAGCAAGCCTGGAACTGGGCTATGCTACAGCCGAACTAGTACAGTATGCAGTAAAATGTGGCCAAAAACACTTCCAACAATTCAAACAGATAGTAGAATGCAAATACTAATTAAGAGTCCAATGTAAGAGCAGAAACAGGCACTTACAGTTAGTTGGAAGCAACGGATGCATCAGATCTTTCAGTATCTCAGTGAACAGCTGGTTTTAGTGCTCAAGTAATACAACGCTGTCTAGATTTTTAAGACTGAATCTAGCCTATGATAAGTGCAGAGGTATTTGAAATTTAAAGTCAAAGTCAAAGAAAACTTTATTGTCATTCAGAACTATACAGCAGTATAGCTGAATGAAATTACAATGCTTCATTCTCAATGCAGGAAACAGTTGCACACATAGACAGAGAAAAAATAATAAAATATCACAGTAAAAATGTAATAAGTAGCAATTAGTAAGTATAGTAGGATAGCAGTGACTGACACACATCCCAGAACAGGAGACAAGGAATACAAGGAACAATATGAAGATAATATTGCCACAGCATGCCTTCATTGAAGGTTGGGCATCGGGCTGGCAACTCGACACCATAAAAACCAACTGCCAATCATTAGCGGACCGGAGTTCCACTGTGGCGACCCCTAACTGGAAAAAGGCAAAAGACAAACAACAACAGCATTGTCAAAGTAAAATTGAAACAATAGCAGCATATCTATGATTAGACTGAATTAATGCAGTTTGTATATTGCACTTTACAGTCATGCAGTGTGGTAGGTGAGCTACCTTAATATTGCACTTGGTTAGTGCACATCCATAAAATAAGCCACTTGATAGGCTAGTTCTGTAACAGAAGTGGTTGAGTGTTTTGACAGACTCATGGTTCATTTTTCCCAAGAGTTCAACAGTCTAATGGAGAGTGGAAAGAAACTGTTATTTAGTCTGTTGGTCTTACAATGCAGGCTTCTGTATCTCCTGCCTGAGGAGAGGCAAGTGTACAGACCATTGACAGGATGTGTTGGATCGCTGGAAATCTTTTTGGCCCTGTCAATGCACCAGCATTTGTGTAGGTCTTCCAGAGGTGTAAAGGGAGTGCCAATGATTCTTTCTGCTGACCTTACAACTCTCTTGAGAGCCTTCTGATCCTGATTGTTACAACTCCCATACCAGAGTGTAATGCTGTTGGTCAGGGCACTTTCAATGGTGCCCTTATAAAGGTCTGAAGCATGGAGCTTGGTAATTTTGCCTTCCTAAGTTTCCTTAGAAAGTGCAAGCACTGCTGAGCTTTTTTGACTGTGCTGGATACATGCACTGATCAGGATAAGTTCTCCATGATATGAACACCCAATCACAGTCACAACAGCAAAAAAGCAGTATAAAGCAACAATTTGGTAGAATAATGTTCTCAGAGTAATCAGGCTACTAACAAGCAGTAATAAAAGAAGCGGTATAAAAGCAATTGAACACTTTTAAGAACAACAGCAAAAGCAAAATAAAGTATTAAAGTAGGCAAAGGCACAGTATAAGTACAGTAATCTCGCTGTACTCAGTAGAAAGAGCTGATGAAAATCCAAAGAGAAATTGCTAAGGGAAAATTTAACAAGCAAAACATTTGCTACTATAACCATGAACAGTAACTACTGCTAATCAGCAGTGCGATGGTGCATAACACACAAAAAGCACAGAGGAGAGAGTGTCCAGTAACAAATTTTATAATAAGAGGTGGGCAAAGCCAAAGCCACCAAGTTGTAAGACCACAACAAAAATAGGGTGGAAGGGAGGGAAAATCAAATGGAGCTAGTCAAATTGTTGACAAGTGAAACAGAAACCAGTTTAACACACAAACTATGTAACACTAAGCAAAGAACTATTAAATATCACTGAAACAGTTATAACAAGTGCAAAAACTATACTAATATCGGCTTTGTATGCCAGATGTTGTTGGAAGTATGCCAGGCAACAACAAGGACAGAACTCCTGAATACTGAGCAAAATCTTTCAATTATGTGAATCTTTTATAGTAGTAGGATGAAAGGATAACCTTCAGGCAAATCAGATAAGGACACAAATAGCTATTTTTCATCTAAATCAAATGGATCCAGCCAGACGAAGTGTTCACAAGTGAAACAGAAACCAGCTTAACACACAAACTATGTAACACTAAGCAAGGAATTATTAAATATCACTGAAACAGTTATAGCAAGTGCAAAAAATATACTTATATCAGCTTTGTATGTCAGATGGTGTTAAAAGTATTCCAAGCCAGGCAACAAGAAGGACAGAGCTGTTGAATATTGAGCAAAATCTTGCAAATATGTGAAGCTTTTATAGCAGTAGGATGAAAGAATAAACACAGGCAAATTAGATACGGACACAAATAGCTATTTTCCACCTAAATCAAATGAAGTCAGCCAGATGAAGTGTTCACAAGTGAAACAGAAACCAGTTTAACACACATGTTTTAGTATTAGGTTGATGGATGGTGTCTGCAGACTGATTTGACTCTGCTTATGGATAATACTAACGTTACCTAAATTCAGTATTTTATCATTGCTCCCATACTGTGCAATGTTTTAAAGTCATCTGTAGGATTCTGTTTGGTCTTGTTTAGGTGATGATAGATGAAATCTTTATCTAATGTAATGTGAAAAATGTCCTTACTCTGAGAAAGTATGCTGCATACACTTTTCAGGAAATCTGTCCATACACAAATCATTTCAAAAGATATACCACCCCTTGTAATTTCTAGAAAGCTATAAACACAATAAAATTGTGATTTGCAATGAGGCCTGCAAAACAGATACTAGTTGCACAACTGTATTGAGGTAGACATTACTGATAAAAAAATTGTGGAAGACACATACTGCAATCATTGATTGTCACATCTGCAGTGCTGATCACATTTACTTAGCTAATGCCATCATGACACCATTTGTAAAAAAGTAAATGATCTGGATTTAAACCCTATTCTTAACTGTGCTCTGGTGAGGTGCTCACTTTTCTTACACCTGGTACCACAAGGAAGGCAAGGGAGCAGCTGTTTTTCTACACTCAGTACTGTCCAGAGTGCTAAGAGAAGTGCATTGATGCTTACTAATTTTTTCATTTAAGCGAGAAGTGTGATTGCTCATCTCTTAACTCCACACAAATGACAATGGCAATAGCAGCAGTTATTTATGTAATAAAACTTATGACGTAACATCTCCAATATAAACTACAGTACAAACAGCATATTATCTGTCAGCTATTTCTCCTATAACATAACTTCTTAATTACTTCACAAGTTCAAGTAGAATTCATAAAATGGGAATCACACACATGACTGCACTTTGCCATTATCCACGCAAATAATTTTCTCACCGATGCCCTATGTAAAGATGTGTTTAGCGCTCTTCCTATGGTTATTGGCCAGTTTTCTTCCATTACACAGAAAGGCATCGATAAACACAGTAGAAGGGTAGGGATGTGTGCTTCACTGAAGACATACTTACTCAGTGTCATTTCTGCCCTGCAGCAATGCACTTGCAAATGATATATCAGTAATTGGTCCACTGTCAAGGACACTACAGAAATGAAGAGCACAACTGCATTGTTACATTTGTAATAGGTATATACTGATACTGGACACTGGTCATTGTCAGAGCTGTTTAAATGTATTTTTGCACATTGCAATGACAAAATCAAATCTAAGGTCCAGCCTTTGACCACGAGCCTCTTAAAAGTATATGTTACCAGCGACATTATGCTGTCATCCTCTATAAAGACTACTATGATGATTACAATATCAGACTTCTGTGATGTTATGAATGTTAGGTACTGCGCTCTCCAACTGGAATAAGCAGTTAGGTAGGGGTTCGAATAGCATAGTAGTCAGCTTGTGTGTGTGCCTTCATGTCTAACTGTATGTGTGTATAGTCAGAAGTGCATGAGTCAAATATCTTTCAGAACAAATGTTTACAGTGGTACATGACTATGCAGCAGTTTTATACAGCACTCCCAACATCCTCTTCTCAACATACACAGATGATGTCATCCTCTATAAAGTGCAGTTGGACACTGTTGATGTCAGACTTGTGCTGTGGCGCTAGTGTCAACTACTGTGTTCTCCAACCCTCCAACCTGTGGAACCATTTAGGTAGGTAGGTAGGTAAGTGTTCTAATCTCACAGCAGTCAACTATCAGTTGGGAGAAAATTTTAGAGCAGCATGTGAGTATAGCGTATGTAAGGCACTCCTGCCAACATCTACTTTTCACCATACACTGATTATGTCATCCTCTATGAAGTGGACTTTGACACTATAAAAGCCAGACTTGTGCCGTGGAGCCAGAGTTAAATACTATGTTCTCCAGCTCATGTAACCTAGATAGGTAGGGGTTCTAATCTCAAAGCAGTCAATATGAGTCTGTGCATGCTCATGCATCTATCAGTTGGAAGACAATTTTAGAATGGCATGTAAGTTCACAACTATGTCAGTCCCTCCACCAGACATCTTTTTCTTGACATACAATGATGATATGATCCCCTATGAAGTGCAATCTGAAAGTATTACACCCAGACATCTGTGGTGACATGGCCATAACTACGGTGTTCTCTAGCCTGTGTTTCTAGATAGGTAGGAGTTCTAATCTCACAGCAGACAACTTGTGTATGTGTGTGTGTGTGTGTTCATTCAAATATTAGTGTGGAGACAATTCTACACAGAGATGTGACTCTACATCGATGTCAGACACTCCTCCCAACATCTTCTCAGCATACAATGATGCTGTCATTATCTATAAAGTGCACTCAGACATTTTTGGTGGTACTAGTCTTATGGTGTATGGACTAAAGCTTGTATACCTACACAGGTTTAATGTTCAAATCTGGCATGACTCAACTGCTGTGTGTGTGGTTGCTGTTATATTACAGTCATTACATGATCTTTTGAATCTCGTTTCATTTGAATCCCACTCAGGATAACCTTTAACAGAGTCTCATGACTCCAACAACCCCTTTTTCCCTCTGTCCACATAAAATCCTTTCTGCAGAATACTGGAGGATGTCATTTTCACAAAGATACATACACACATCATGGAGCAGAGCCCTTCCTTTCCAACTACAAGCATCTCCAGACCACTTGATGTGCAATTGTTAATTCTGTCACTGGGTGGTGCAAATGTGACATATGAAAAGAGGCAGTATGTAATGCATTCAATCACATACATATATATGCATGTATACCTACTATCTTTCATCATATAGTTATAGGAATTTTGGTTGAAATGTTATACTAATGGATAGGATTTTATGTGATGCTGGCCATTAGCCTAGTAATGTCCTATGACACTATGAACACTGCACATATCAATGTTGCTGTCATCTACATGTGCTATGTTGAGGTGTGGATGTATGGTAGCCCTACAACAGTGTATTCCAATCTGTGATTTGAGGTAATGCACTGATGGCCACTGCTGCCATTTGATTACATGTTCCTTCCATAACAGCTGTAGTAATATGCCTCCAGTGGACTACTGACATAGGATGATGCTATGTATATTGCTGCATTCGTAAGGCATGTGTTCTTGTAGTGGAGTATATCAACATTCTACACAGCTCTCATTCAACCATTACAGTGTCAATTGCAGTATGCCACAGGTGTGCATGTGTATACCTACCATCATGAAATGCTGTATAACATACAGCAATATTACATCATACTGATTACATGGATGCATACACCTTAGTTTATCTACATATTGTAATGCTGCTGTATATACAAACATATAACAAGGTCAGATTCACTTGCAACCTTGGAAATTCATTGTATGCAAAATTGTGTTGGTATTCACAAGGAGTATTAAGGTGTTCCCCAGCAACATTGTGTGACTGTCTGCATTTGTGCCATTAAGTGTTCTGCATGAACCACATCCACCCATACATCTCAACCTCTTAGTACAAGAAATCTGGATGAACCTTGGCAAAATGGGGGGCATAAAGGCCCTAAAACTGGGACAGATTTAAAAAAATGTTCTTATAAACTTAGATAGTGGCTAGAGTAACAAGGTTTGTGTTAACATACATTTTCTAAGCATTTGACATCTGAAAGTAATGTATTCATTATTTAGTGAGTTCAATCCTAAGATCATCCCAGTGATTTGCCACAAAAACACAAATTACATAAGGAATAGACCAAAAATATGAGGCAAATATCTGGGCTTTCTGTGAAAATCTGGACAGTTGAAAGATATGCATCCACCTCATTCGTAATGTGTCCATATATGGTATCAGGGCCATCACACACACCTTTCCAATGATAAACGTATAGGCATATGATGTGCAATTGATGTAATGATGTGAAATAGGTAGAGTTGTAAGACTGTGTTAACAGTTCGATGGTGTGGCATGTGATGCATACCTAATGTTGTATTTGAAGGTGTTGTCACAAACCATATTTTAACTAAGTATGAAATCTTAAGGGGAATACACAGCTTCGTGCAGAGATGGTTGAGGATGGCACCACACATACTCAGCTGGAGGCAATAGACAACTTGTTAGTTGACAGAGTTGGATCAAACATCACCACCCTGTCCCCTCTGGTTGTCACCCCAAAGTATACATGCAAACATTACTCAGCTTATTTTCTCAAGACATCAGCTAATTTGTGCGCTCTATATTGCTAAGTACACAGCATCAATGGACCTTGACAACACCAAATGTTACCTTTTCAATAATTGAAAACCTGAACTAGCAGAGACAGTTGGATTCCTATTTAATCACAGCCTCCAGGCAGAATATATTCTGGCAGAATGGTGGACAGAAACAGTCATCCATCTGAACAAGGGCGAATCATCACCCAACACAGGGAATTATAGACACATAAGTCTGACTAGCCTCATCTGTAAGGCAATAGAAAGAATCATCATGGATCTTATCAACAAGAACATAGGTAATCTCCTGACTGAGTACCCAACTCATTTTTGATTTGTTAAGGCTAGATCATGCCTGTTAAATCTGGTTAACTTCTTTGAGATGGTCAGGAAGGCCATGAGTGGTGGAAAGACTGTGCATCCCACCTAATGTGAGTGGGCCAAGGCATTTTACACAATTACTCAGTCAAGCATTACTGAGAAAATGTCTCAACTGGGCATAAACCCCTACATCACCAAATGGGTAATTAAATGGCTCACTAACAGGACATATACTGTCAAAGTATGTGCATTGACCTGTAGCAAGAAACCAGTTACCAGGGCAGTATCACAGGGTTCTGTACTAGGCCCTTTCTTGTTCAGTATTTAATTCTCAGAATAAAGGCAAACCTAGACAGCCTTTGTCTGAATAACTTTGCAGATGACTGCAAATTATGCACAATCCTTGAATCCACTAATGCTATTGATATACTGCACAAAGTAAAAAAGCACACAAATGATTGTTGCCAGACCCATGGAGACATACTAAATGGCCAATAAAGCAATATTCCATTTTGGAAACCAAATAGCCAAGCTAATTCAATATAAACAACACACACCTATGAGTAGACCCAGTTGTATGTGATTTGTGTACTCAGGTAGATAGTAATTGTAAATTCAACCACTATGTGTCCACAGTGGTTAAAAATCCCTTCTATGTGGTACAACTCATACGTATGAGCATGGCATCCAGATGAAAGGACATTATAATTACATTATACTTAGACCTCATCACATAAATGATTGAGTACAATGCACCCTTTTGCATGTTTCTCACCATACATCTGCAACTGCTGGAGCAACCCCAGAGTTTTTGCACAAGGAAAATGCAGGGTGTAAAAAACAAATCCTACTTGGAAAGATTGAAAGCCATATCACTGTATTCTGTCCTCTATAGACTACTAAGGGCTGATCTGTGTCTTGCCTCCAGGGCAGTCATCAATCTGGCCCTGATGGAAACATTGCATATTGGTAAAGCAGACTGCATGAGGGTCACTCATTCCAAGGATATTTACCTAGCCTCTGACATAATAAATAATGCTGGAGAGATAGCTACATCTGTCAGACACTACCCTTTCTGTGGAACACATTTCATATTCACATAAAGCAAATGCCTTTCCTGACTCTCTTCAAGTGCAACCTAGATCAATGAATGGTAATCATAATTGTACTCCTGGTTGCACACCCATGTCCCTCATGGATACAGGCAGTTGGTCTTAGATAGCATAGCATCGGCTCATACCTGTGTGAATGTCATTCAACAAGCTATTGAAAATTGTGAAACTCATGTTAAACATGGTTAGGCTTTTATGGGATCTTGGAACATTAGCCTAGTACTCGCCTATGAACCTATGAAGTCCAATTGTATCCTAGGCACAGCTATAGTGTTACTGTACAGCATCACAGACATACTGGTACATCACATCAGTATTACCACTTGAAATTTTGGATGAACACATATGCATGCATGTCAGGATTTCATGGAAGTATAACATTTTCAGTGAGGTCTGACACGTGCTTATCGAGTGTTCTCCATGTATTCTTTTGTATGTGAACAATATCACAGTGACAGCTTCCTTGCTCACTGACACTAAATTTTGCACTGCTGTATTTTCTATGCACATTGCCATAGCTGATGTATTGCCATCAGTCTCACATACTGCTTTACCATTCATGATAATGGATCACTTCTTAATTCACACATCAATTATAGATACTTCAGACAATGTCCGTTGTCATTACATGTGGCAGATGCATGCAATACCCAGCTGTGTTTAGGGAATCCACTCATAATAGTGTGTTGTTTGTAAGTGTCGTTATCCATATGGCTGATACATATGTCAGTCAGGGAAGGATTAGTCAAGTGTATCACATTTGACCCAGTGAGCTCTCACATATCTTGGCAGCCATAGAGGGCCACTCTTTTGGATGCATACCCATTAGTACTTGACAGTGCAGACTTCCCTTCAAGGTGTTTTATACAATGCATGTGTGAAACATCTTTCTGTGCTGCACCCAGTAAATATACAGCTCTTTGAAAACACTGATGGCATGGGTTTGATTCTGGAAGGTATAGCTTGTGACTTATGTGTCATGCAAACCTGTCAACTGGCTGTATTGGCCCTTATTGGGGAAGGGGTGGTAAATTCCCCTTACGGACTACTAAAAATCATTACAGTTGTACACGTCTGTTCCTGCAAAACATGTATAATAACTTAAACTCATTCTGTAAATGTCACAGATTAATGGTGTTAATATTTCAAAACTGTCCCTGATTGTGCCTGCTTCTGTCTACAGTTGTCCATGAGTGATGCTATGTGTCTATGCTTGGTTGAGAGGTATGCTGACATTTCAGTCATATGCAAGCAAGTCATTTTGCACATCTTCACAATATGCACATACCCCTAATGTGTATGCCATCCTTGCTAAATGTTCTTTCCAGTGAGCATGTCAGTGATATTTATATCACAACCATTCATCTCCATTAACATGTAACCTTGTATGACCATCGCATGTATACTATTCTGTGTGATGATATAAATATACTCGCACAACAGGTGTAAACAGTAGTACGTACTTTATTATCTGTGCTTAGCATTATGTTACTGACTTGTTTTGGAAGTGTACATACCTTGACATAGCCTACCTTGGGTGCATTGCCATATTTTTTATGCCCTCGTCCTCTTTTTCATTCTTATCATTCATGTCTGTGCCCATTTTCATCAGCACACTTTCCCTGCCTATTGTTAAATTTCACTTGTATTTGCCCTTGTCAGTGACCCCCCCCCCATCTACTATTTCATTCTACAAATAATTGTTGTAATGTACATTGCACTGGGCACACTTTTCTTTAATGACTAATACTGCTGTCATTGCAGTATTTTCACCCCTGGTAGTCATTGTGGCTGTCCGAGCATTCTTGCCGAGTGGGTTTGCCCCTTGGCAAACTTGTATGCATTTTCTTTCTGCATTTGTGCTGCTGTGTAAGTTTTCTGCCTGGGAACACTGTTGCTGGCCACATAACATTGTTTGTATACGTGTAAGTGTGAGGAACAGCATTAATATGTGATTAGTGCTGCTGCTCAACACAAACTCCATGTAGGATTCCTACAAAGTCTACATGGAGTTTATTAAATCCCCAGGTACTTATATCTATATTGGTCTATATATGTAATATTTGATTGAACGGAATGTCGGACTTAATATGGTTGAGATCTATGATCGACTTTCCGAAAAGTCAATTGCCGGAAAACAACAAAAATCTACGTTTTTGCAACCCCCATGTGGAGGACTGTGCCATCCAAACCCCTTATATATTACTTATACCAACTCTGAGATCGTACTACAGTGGGGAAAAGGGTAAATTCCTCAATCCCCATTGTACTGCGATCTCCATTCAACAGCTTCCACATTTCAAAAAGTCATATGGTCTCAACCATATGAAGTTTGACTTTCTGTTGAGTCGATCTTCTGATATATATATATATATATATATATATATATATATATATATGTATGTATGTGTGTGTGTGTGTGTGTGTGTGTGTATTTAATATAAATATATATTCAATATACATTTATATTTAATATAAATTTATATTTATATATATATATATATATATATATATATATGTGTGTGTGTGTGTGTGTGTGTGTGTGTGTGTGTGTGTGTGTGTGTGTGTGTGCATGTGTGTGAATACATATTAATCATAGTTATCATCTATATATTTTACATATTTTCACTCATAAGCACAAACATACAAGTGAGATTGACACAAAGCAGTCGTACACCCACATCATCATCATTGAACAAGAGTGAATTTCTCTGTAGAATTTACTCTTCTGTTTTCAAAATCTTTCAGTGTTATTATAACAAATGTGATGTAAAAGTCACTTGATTACTAACAATTAAAGCTTATATGGAGAAATTTGCAAATACATTCTATTTTGATGAATAAGAAACTGAGTTAGTTGCCTAATTTAATTTGCAGAAAGTCAGCTATGTTTTGAGTACTGTGTTACTAGTACCTCTATTGTACAAAGCAAGCTGTGTCTGACTCTGTTACCATGACAGCTGCCATATTCTGCTCTTGACCAGCTGTCCCTTCTTATAATATAGTACAAATGTGTGTGTTCCTTGGATCGGTGCTCTGTAATGTAAAGTGGAAAAAAGCAAGTAAATAAATGAATACATGCATTACAAGCTTAGTGAGTCCCTGTTTAGCTGCTTTGAGATTATGAATATAAATATCTATATTTGCTTGGCTGCATGTAAGACAGCAGACAGGCCAAAGCCTTATTAGTCATTGTTTTAGTGGTGAAATATTCAGAATAAAATAAAATCGCTTCATATAGTTTTCCTTCTTGCTGTCAATTCTTACATCTATTGCCACATAAATTTGCTGGATAACAGTATGTCTTCTTTGTGCTATTTAGCTATCACTATGCAAATGTTAGAAAAGTGTAAAATATTTTTACTTGACGCTATTAACCTTAATGAACCAGTAAATAAGCTGAGAAGGCCAGTCTTTAATTTAAAGTAAGTCTTTTAACATGTACAAGCATTTCCTTTTATAGTATTTCATCTGGAAACTATGGTCCTGGAATAACATAAATAATAATAATAATAATTACACCTCAAAGGTTAGAATATTGTGGTGTGTTTATAATTATTTCCATCAGGATTTATTACATTTTTCCATAACTATGATACAGAATGAGCACCCTCACACTTCATTTATACTTAACGTATTTTAAATGCAGTGTATGCTGAGTAATAAATTCATAGGTTTGTAGGTGTGCATTAGGCTAACAACCACAAGGGCCTTTTAAAGCTTAGCCATGCATCCCAAATTTCTGAGAAGTTATGGTACCCTTGATAAATGTAAACAGGGACTTGGGGATGCAACATTTACAAGCAGGGGCCTGGAAGATTAACCATTTACAGGCTGCCTGTAACCATTAGAGACATAGGTACAAAACTGGGGATGAATTTCCTGTTCCCCATCCAATTGTCCAAGTTACACTCGAATGGATTAGGGAGGAACTCTGCTTCACATGAATGGGGAGCATATTCCAGAGAAGGGCTAGTCTCTGGGATATATTCCTGTTTCTTCAGCAGGTTGTAGTTATATCACAGGCAAGGTTTAAGTCTTTAGAACGGGTAATTCTGGTGCTGTTTGTTTTGCGGATATGCAGGTGGTCCATCAGTGTGGGGTCTGACAATGCCTTGTATGCCAGGCATAGATTTCCCCTCAACAGCCTGTTGGAGACAGAATACGCAGATAGGGCCTTGAGGCAGTCTGCATAAGACATGTTAGTTACACTATATATTCTTATAGTGAGGGACCTCTGCAGACGTTTCAGTCATTGGAAATGCCTGGTTTGGTACATATTAAAGGGGGCATTGTACTCAATGATAGGTCTGATGAATGCCCAATACAGTGGAACAATGACTTCCTTGGACCTAGATGCCATACCTTTGTTTATATGTTGCACAACATAGATTTCCTCACTTCTGTTGACACGTGATGATCAAAGGCTAGATTACTGTCTATGTGTGTCCCCAAGTCCCTGCTACTGGGTTAACTCTTTAGGAGTATGTTGTCATTATGATAGTTGCAGGGGTGGATGACTTCCTGAAGGATACTATTATGCATTTCTTAGCATCTAGTTTAAGTCCATGGCTCTAACACCAATTGTTTACTTGTATCAGCCCTTCCTGGAGAACATTTATGTCGGTGGGGGATTCTGTGACTGCTCATAATTTGAAATCATCTGCAAATTTACTCAGACAGGGAAAATTAATACTGGCACATGTAATGTCACAGTTAAGTGCTCAAAACATAACTAACTTAACTAAGTATTTAGAAAACTAATAATTCAGATGTTACTGGTGGATGTCAACAATTATTCCATTTATTGTGCTTGTCTATTAGTATATACCTGCGTAGTTCCTCTTCTATGGAGTCTATTCTCATGAAGGTGTCTCATAGTAGTGATGATCTGTTAACTTTGTCCATTCTTAGATAGCCATCCATCCATCCATCCATCCATCCATCCATCCATCCATCCATCCATCCATCCATCTATTCATCTAGCCATCCATCCATCTACATCCCCTTTTCCCCATTTTTGCATATGGGGTTGGGATGTCACTTCAACAGTGACAATTATCCAGAGACAAGGTTCACACCACTGGGCGGCTAGCCCTGCCATGGTTGTCCTTCCATATTTGCCATTATTTCTTCTGGGAAATTTGTCAGACTAGCAGGTATGGTACTTTAATTGTTTGAAATCTTTAAAAGGTTAAACTTTTCATGAAGGCTTTGGTTTCTAGATGAAGGGTAGTTAGTGAAGACTGACTGCAGTTTTGTTCAGCTTTTTGATAATGGCTGTGCTCATACTGCCATGCAGAGTTGGAGTTTTATCTGAATGCATCAGCCAGAACTAGCAGAAGCAGTTCATCTAGTGTTTAGGGTTCAGCTTAGGCAGCAGAGAAAAGCACTAGAACTCTAGTGTTTCCTGACATTGATCTTCCTGAATATAGACTCATTATTCATTAGTCACTTCAGAAATGAATACCAAATCATATACCAATGCACTGTACAAACACGTACACAGTTGCATGGATCTCGCCATACCCAATAGAACAAAAATGCTCTCCTCAAAAAAAAAGGAAGCCAATCTGGTGGTCCTCTGCCATAAACAAACTCTGCAACAGAAGGAGGAAACTGATGCGGAATAAGGTGAAGTCCCAAGACTGGAAAAACTCCCTTATCAGCCTCAATAAATGTTGAGATCCCTCATCAAATCCTCTAAAGCTAGCTATGAAAATAGAATTGCAGCAGATAGTAAAGACAACCACAAGACCTTTTATGGAAATGTAAAGAATCTCCACAGCAATATCCAGATTTTCTCTGAGCTACTGCACAATGGTACCTTCTATACCGAGCCAACAGATATTGCCAATATACTGGCCGAGAAATTCAGTGCCAACTTTACCCCCCCCAAAGGACCAATCACAATACCAGTAAATTGCCAGGCACCCAGTATTACTGCTGCACAGTTTAAAACAGCACTGTCCAAGGCTAAGAATATAGCTTCTGTCGGACCTGACAATATTCCTGGCTGTGTTTTACATGAACTACAGAGTGAACTGGCACCTCACCTGTGTGCCCTGTTCAACCACAGCCTCACCTCAGGCTTTGTCACTACAAAATGGCGCACTGCTACAGTCATCCCTCTCCACAAAGGAGGAGTGACTACAGACCCTGGGAACTATCGACCCATTAGCCTGACGAGTCTGATATGCAAAGCTATGGAATGAATCATCATGGACCTAATAAAGAAGGATATAGGGAATCTCCAAACTCTGGATCCCACACAGTTTGATTTTGTGAAGGGTAGATCATGCCTGATCAACTTGGTCGACTTCTTTGAGTCAATCACCAGAGCTGTGGACGAAGGCAAGGTGGTTCATACAACCTACCTTGATCTGGCCAATGCCTTTGATACCATTCCCCACTCAGGAATCATAGAAAAACTCACTAAGCTAGGCATCAACCCCTATATAACTAGGTGGGTTTCAAACTGGCTCACAGACAGAACCCACAATGTGAAAGTAGCTGACTCCAAGTCAGACTGCCAACCAGTCACGAGTGGAGTGCGTCCTGGGTCCTCCCCTGTTTGGTATCTACTTCTTTGAAGTCCAGGCCAACATGAAGGGACTCTGGCTGACAAAGTTCACAGATGATTGCAAGTTGGGAGCTATTATTAACTCCCCAAGTGATGTTGACATCCTACAGAAAGGCCTCACTAAGACCAACAACTGGTGTCAGAACCATGGCCTTAAGCTCAATGCCAAAAAATGTGTCATCATCCCCTTTGGGAAAAACTTGGTTCCCATGAATTATCACATCGATGGTAGTCCACTGAACACAGAAGGCATTATAAGAGATCTGGGAACACAGGTTGACAGCAATTTGTCTTTTGACCACCACGTTGCCACTCTGGTCAGAAAGTCCTTCTATGTGGCACATCTCATTACAAATAGTTTTGCATCCAGGAAGAAAGAGGTCATTATCTCCCTTCACTCTTCCCTCATTAGGCCAATAATTGAGTACAATGCCACATTTGGCATGTACCTCACTAAACACCTGGAGATGCTGCAAAAGTACTTCACAAAGAGGATCCTAGGCCTTACACATGTGTTCTATATGGACAAACGCAAAAAACTCCAACTATTCTCTGTCTCATATCGCCTACGTAGAGGTGATCTCTGCTTGACTTACAAAACCATGTCTGACCCAGATCTGTTAGAAATGCTACATCTAAAGAAATCCCAATCCATTCACGCTACATGCTCCAGAGACCGCAACCTCATTACCACAATCAAATAAACATGCTTGAGGGACAGGTTCATAACCCAGAGACTGCCTATGCTATGGAATAGACTTTCCATACATGTCAAGCAGAACACCTCACTGGCCCTTTTCAAGAGAAATCTTGATGAGTGGATGGGAAATAGAAAATTCACCCCGGGGATCACTCCAGTGGCTTTACTCGAAAGAAGCACTGGGAGATAAGGTCAGGTGGCACGATGCTAGGGTAATCCTGTGGGCTAGGCTTGTAAAGGCTCCAGGGCCAGTAGCCTAGTACACACCTATGAACCTATGAACCTTAGTTATGCCTTTTTGTCTGTGCAGGAAGTCAGTAGTATGAGGGTACATTGATGCTGCATTGCTCCAAATGTTGCTTACTGTTTCAGTTTAGTAGATGTCCTTGTGGAAGGACACAGATTTCTAGCTTTCTGGTTTATTGTTTATATTTTAGAGCATAAATGGCATTTGTTATCGTGTATATTGCTGAGTTTTCTTGCATGACAGTAGTACATTATACCTACATGCACATAATGGGCCAGAGTGAGAAAAGATAGGCTAGACAATGGTGACTATGTATGCCTGTGCTCACATACCTGGAGAACAGGTATGTGCCCATGCTCACATTCCTGGAGAGATCTCCAGGGAAGTGATGTTAATAACAAGAATGCTAATGTGTTATAAGTCATGCAAAAAGGTCCAGAATGACTATGAAGATTAGAACATGCCCTTCTCATATATTATTTATTCTTAGAGAATGGGCGATCCGTAGATCACATCCTAATTGGAGAACAAATGCTGTCCAGGCAGCAGGGTATTAATGTATATGTAATGCCCACTGAAAAATGAGTCTGCCACTTTACGGCAGCATATCAAGCTGCCATGGAGCTCGAACTGAAAAAACTAATGGCCGCCATTATTTTATGCTTGCTAAGCAGTCCTTTTGCTGTTTAGTGTGTATAAAATAATAAAGAAAAAATTAAAATAAAAAACGTGCATATGTGTTTATATCTGTGTGTGAGAGTCTATGGATGTATGAGAGTAAGAGATTGATCAAACTGTTATCTTACACTCGCTAAGCAAAGCCTTTGTTTAGTGAGTGTAAAATAAATGAAACCAGAAAAAGTGTGTGTGTATGTGTGTGTGTGTGTGTGTGTGTGTGTGTGTGTGTGTGTGTGTGTGTGTGTTTGTGTTTCTGTCAGTGTGTGTGAGTGAATGCGTGCATGAAAACAGAACAGACTGTGTGTGTGTGTGTGCGTGTGTGTGTGTGTGTGTGTGTGTGTGTGTGTGTGTGTGTGTGTGTGTGTGTGTGTGTGTGTGTGTGTGTGTGCGTTTATGTGTGAAGAGTGACAGCAATCCCTGGCAGCAACATCATCAGTTAAGAGGTTTGCATACCTCTTGACCATACCTTTCAACCTCTGGCACAAGAAATCTGTACAAAACCACAAATAATGAGAGACAAATGACCAAAAATAAGGACAGATTTTAAACATTGCTCTTATAAACTTAGAAAGCTGCTAGAACAACAGGGTTTCCATTAGCATGTATTATCTGAAGGATATGAAGTCTGAAACTCAAATGGCTGTCATTATTTAATGACTTCTATCCCCAGTGATTTGCCAGAAATCTATACATTTTATGAGGATGTGACCAAAAATACGAGCCAAAAATCTGGACAGTTGAAAGGCATGCTCTGTTGATTCTTAGCTCAAAATATCTGGATAAACTTAAAATGAACGGGGGACAAAGGATCAATATAGGAACATATTTTACTCAATTATTAGGATTTGTGTTAGCATACATTTTCTGAAACTGAGGTGTGTGCGACAGACTGAGTGAGAGTGACAGTAAAGACATTGCATACCTCTGGACCTTTCAGCTGAAGAAATCTGGACAAAGCCTAAAATAAAGAGGGAACAAAGGCTCAAAAATAGGAACAGATTTTTAACTGCTGCTCTTATAAAATTACAAACTTGCTTAATTAAAAAAATTTGTGTTAGTATGAATTTTCTGAAGAAAGTAATAGTCTGAAACTCAAATGTATGCCTTATTTAGTAACTTCAATCTCCAATAACTGGCAACAAACCAAATGTTTTAGGAGCAAAGGACCAAAAAATAAAGTAAATGCCTGGATGGTTTTTAAGTATTATACTTTGGATGTAAAATGCTTCCTCCAGCACCATTAACATATATAACAGCAAGCTTGAAACATTAGGCAGAGGAACTATTTTACATCATAAATATATATAAAAAAATATAGTACTTAAAAAAATGAATAAGTAAGCAAAACACAACAATTTTACAGAGAGACCATTCTCTAAGTACAATAATGCCCACTAGGGTATGTGTGTCAATGTGGAATTAACTCCCTTCCAGGGGTGTAGCGGTCCTCAGTCTGTGGCTTTGGACCTCATAACACCCCTGGCCAGGTGTTAATTAAGCAATAACCGATGATGTCAATGTGGTATATTGAAGATTTACCCATGGTTGGTGTGGTTTAATCATGAGGGCGAAGCCCGAGTGATTAAATAAAGCCAGCCATGGGTAAATCTTCAATATACCACACCATGGAGTTGGTTATTGCTATTATACAATGACATTATTTAAGAAAATAAATATTTACTTAAATAATATCTTTGTATAATGCTTCTGTGGTGCCCTTCCACCTTTTTCTGGTATGCTAGGGCTTTGTCTGATGTACTGTGCTGCATATGGGAGTTGTGTTCCCATGCTTATGAAGTACATCAGTGCTGTGCAAAGGAAACAATGGAGATAAGAAGGCCTCTGTTACTCCTTGTTTTTTTTCTTTTTCTTTTTTAATAAAAAAAAAAAAAGGTTTTGGACAGTTTAGAGGCAAGAGAGAGACAGAATGGAGGAAATACAAGGAAAATCAGGTACATGTCTTTAGTTTTGAATAATATACCTGAATTTCCTAGTATTTTCTCCATCCTGTCTCTCTGGTAAGTCCGGAGTCCTGATTTCAGATTTTTTTTTTTAAAAAAGTAAAAGTTACAGTATATACCAATGGAAAAAAGTCTGGGTGACTGGACCTTTTTCATTGGTATATGCTAGGAATTGCAATGGGCACGCTGATAGGGCTGACTAACCAGCGTGCTCATTTTGGAATATTAATGGCCAGTCATTGTATTATTACACAATAACACACACCCTGTTGGGCATTATTGCTTACATGGAATACATTGAGCAATGGAAGATGCAGAATGTTAGGTTGTTTCTTTTCCTAATGGAAGAAAGCAGAATGTAGCAATAATGATTAAATGAGCTTTGTGCACACAGATCTTTCCATCCATCCACAACCCCTTTTCCCAATTTTGCCCATGAGGACTTCAACAGTGGCAATCATAAAAAGCCAAGGTTCATGCCTCCAAGTGGAGGTCTTGTACAAATTGGAAGCAGATGGAAGGCTGATTTTCAATCCAACTTTGTGAGCCACAGCTCCTGAAATTGCCTGATGAGCTGAATCGTATCATCTAGTGATGCATACTCTAACCAAATCTTTCATTTATTAATGCTGTCATTTACAGACAATCGCTGAGTAAAAGACAAATGATGAATCAATTGATATTCCACCCTATCTGTTTAGGAACCAAGACCAGTGGAGAAATTCTAAGGCCTCAAAAGGAGGAATATATAAGGGGCCAGCTACTCTTCACACATGTACCTCTTTATCTAACTAGTCATTCACAGTACCTACTTAACCCATCACTGACCATAGATTCTTACAAGTTCCACCTTTTATGGCTGCAACCAATTTGATGGAAAACCCTCTTCATTTAGCCCTGTAACATATCCTGTGCCATCTGCCAGTCAGGGTAATTTTTTTATCAAGTTAGCTAAACCCTATGATCTAATGGATGAATTTGTAAATTGACTTCTAGTAGAGACAATGAAAAGACTACTTCCCCCAAAAGACCCAAAAGAGGCCCTTACCTCACTCCATCTTGTTTGCTTGATGGTTTTGAATCTAACCCAAGAGCAAACCTCTGTGGATTGGGCCCCTCTCTGGACTAAAATTTAGCAGCCGGGTGAGTACCACCATAGTGCAAGCAAACATGAGCAAATATACACGACTGTCAAACAGACTTCCTGTATTGAAAGGACAGCAGACCTTGGACTTGAAACCCATCTCATCAATACCATTCAAGATAGTAAACTTAAGTCGGCCGATCATCGCTCCTAACCCTGCATCAGTATTGTGCTCATCTCATAGTAATAACTTGTTAAATGCCGTCTGTTTCTGGAATTTCTGATTATACCTGAGACACGCTGGTCCCCTCTCTGAGACTATGAGCTTGTTGCAACATTAGAAAATAGGCTAATAATGGTAAGGCTTGCTGTGGTTCAATTTCAGTGATTACCACATATATATTGGACAAAGCTCACCAACAAATTATTCCATTTACCTCTTGAATAAGAATATGAATGCTGATGACAAATACTTATCCCCTGGTGTTTCAGTATCCAAAATATGCTGGATTCCATCAGCGTCAACTAAATCAAACAGAATGACATATTTCTTATGCCAAATGTTTTCTTTAAATGCAGTGGGAATATGTGTCCTAATGACCATCCCTTGCTATCCACAACCACAACTCCATGCACCTAGTAACTCCAGAGCAGTAATAACAGAACATATAGCGCCTGTATTCTCCTCACCTGACTGCTCACAGCCCAAAAGGAATTGTGAAAATGGCACACCTCTGAAGCCAACAACCTCTGCACTCTCATTGTCAGTCTCTAAACTAGCCACCTGTTGACTACTGCACAACCCTTTCTTGACCACTATTTGAAAGACTACACCTTCCTTCCTGATTCAAAGCTTCTATAAAACTCATCAAGTTCTCATCTACACAGTGGCTTTACAAATTAGTTTCACCTACACAGTTAAGGTAAATTATTTGCCTGAACTGGCTACTGTGGGCTGCCTTTCTTCTTGAAGCACAGCTTTCTCTTTGCAGGACTTCTGTTTTGCCGTACCCTGTTCCTCCTCCCTCTCTAACACCACTGGATCTGCTGAACAACCCCAGCCTCATCTTGAACTGATTCTGAAGGGAGAACTTGTGCCTCTCATAGCTTTCTCTTCCAAATTATTCAAAGACTACCTCAGCCTGTGAGGCAATATCTGTCTATCTGCTTAATTTCATCCAGTATAGCCAATGAACTCATTAAAAGAAGAAAATACAATTAACAGAGCATGATATTAATGAGGCTGTATTACACTAGTACTTGAAAATAATAAGAAATCCTAGAAACATTAAAGCAAATGACTCATTATAGCACCTAATCAGTCAGAGCGAGAGTGAGGGGACTAAGGATGGGACAAGAACATAAGCAAATATAATTATACATCTTTATAATTGCTATTTATATGTATCTGTATGTATATATAAAGCCTTTTTTATTATCTGCTAGCAAATGACTCCAAATTCTAAATGACTAAGATTCCTTGCAAAAAAGCCCTTCTTTTTTATAAAACAAAATCTATATATATATATATGTGTGTGTGTGTGTGTGTGTGTGTGTGTTTGTGTATATATATATATATATTATATATATATATATATATATATATATATATATATATATACATATATATAAACTTATTATGCATAGCTATAAAGCTATAATGTGAATAAATCCTTCGACTAATACTTAGCCCCCATTGGTATTAATGTTAAATCAGTACAATATTGTCTGAAGAACCAAAACCTGGCAGTATATAATCTGCTAAAAATAAATACAGAGAATTAAACCCATACTCTTTGCAATTATGTACACGCATGCTGCTCTGTGGTGCCATGAAAATTTCACAATTAAAAATAGTCTAAAGTAACATTTGAAGTGCAAAGCATAAACCTATGAATAGAGGTTAAACTATTCTAGAGTCTTAACATATTAATTTGCCAAAATACTTTCTGAGCATTTATTTAAATACCCCCTTTGTTATTATGTTTTATTTATTTATTTATTTAACTATCTATTTTTTTTAATCTATTTTCAAAAAATAAAATTCCCATGAACTTAATATTCAAATAGATTTACTTACTTCTCTCACGCATTTATTAGTGTAATTCAAGAACCAAAAGGAGCCTAAGGAAACCTCTGCCTCAAGTTCAAGGAAACCAACAAAGTGAGGAAATTGTTCACTCACTACAAAGGCTGGAATCCTGTCAGACTAAAATCATCAATGCGAGCTGCTGAGAAAATTACCTTAGCAGCCCACTTGGGTGAATGAGCCATCCCACATCTCTCAACCCGACATGCACTCATTTTCCATTATACCCTTTGTTAATTATTTATAATGAAATAAACCTTCATAATAATTATTAATATGTGTATATATTATTGCATATTTATAATGTAGACCCATACCTGTTACATACCTAGTGCTCCCAACCCTAAACTGGACAAGGACAAATAAAAAAGGAGGGGAGGCTAAGACCCAAACCTCAGAAGCAGATTAAAAGGAATAATAACCTTGCATTTAAATGCCTTTCCTGAGGAGATAAAACACAAGGCAAAAGTGTTTGCCCTTGTGGTGAATACATCTCCCCTTAAGATCAGACATCCACCCAACCAAACCCATGTGTGCACATCCAGTCCTGAATAAAAACTTATTTCCCAACATTTTAGCCACAGAATTCTGGCCAAATACATAAGTATTTTTTCCCTAGAATAATGAAGAAACAAAGGTCTATCCACAATCCCTATGCCACCTCAACCGGCATAAATTTAAATATTGCTTAATAAATTTAGAAGTTGCTAAATAATGCAGCTTGTATTAAAATGCATTACTCATAGTATGTGACATCTGAGCACAATGTTTCTTGTTATTCAATTGACTTCAGTCCTCAGTGACATGTGAGAAAACCACAAATAGGTTCACAGTTTCATAATTTCTTACTAGGCTACTGAACTGTGAGGATCTTAAGATGCCTGGCTTTGCATTCCAATGCATATGAATAACATAATGAATATGTACTAAATTTATGTAAAAGAAGCCAAGCATATGTTGTGAAGTCCGGATATTCTGTGAAACTATGGATAGTTTGCCTGCACAACTTTGAGAATGGGTCCTGGACACCTGAGAGTCATTGCAGAAACAACAACCAAGCCCTCAAAGCAAACCACCCCACTTAAAAAATTCACCTCATACACCTCCTGGTCCCATCCCTTTCTACCAACCCGAAATAAACAAACCAACAGAGGGATAAGGAGAAATGAGTAGGGATAGTTCAAAACATCCTTCCAACCTATTAAGCAGCCAACCAAGCAAAAAATGGTTTAATAGAATATGAATTTAAAAAAAAAAGAGACACAAGGCAAATCACAAATCAAGTCAATGTCACTCTGATATCAACCAGAGCTACTCTTTACCTAGTTCTTTCTTCCCTCCATGGTTTTATCCATATATATATATATATATATATATATATATATATATATATATATATATATATATATATATATATATATATACATATATATATATATATATATATATATATATATATATATATATATATATATATATATATAGATCTTCGTTAGCAATGACTGCCCATATCTAGGGTGGGTTATAGGTGAAATCCCCAGCAAGAATTTACTGTTTCCTATCCAGTCATCCAGGCTATGCTTAAACAGAGTCATAGAGGGGCTCTGTTTTATGTGAATTGGTAGCCTATTCCAGAGGAGTGGCAACCTCGGAGAGGCATATCTATCTCTCCAGCAGGTCTTATTTATGCCACAGGCCAGGTTAAGATCCCTGCAGTGGGTGATCCTTGTCCCATTCGAGTTGTGGATGTGCAGCAATTCCATTAGGTTTTATTCCAAGATTACTCTGTACGCCAGGCACAGGTCTCCTCTAAGTACTCTGTAAGCTACTGAGTAAAGTGACAGTGATTTCAGTCTGTCAGTGTGTGACATGTGCTGGGCGGCCATGGTGGTGCAGCGGTTAGCATTGTCACCTCACAGCAAGAGGTTCCCTGGTTCGATCCTTGGCTGGGGTGCCTTCTGTGTGGAGTCTGCTTGTCCTCCCTGTGGTCACGTGGGTTTCCTCTGGATGCTCTGGTTTCCTCCCACATCCCAAAGACATGCTATGGGTGGATTGGACACTCTAAATTGGCCCTAGGTGTGAGTGTGTGTGTGTGTGTGTGTGTGTGTGTGTGTGTGTGTGTGTGTGTGTGTGTGTGTGTGTGTGTGTGTGTGTGTGTGTGTGTGTGTGTGTGCACCTTCTGTGGAAGGTTGGGCACCAGGCTGACAACTCAACACTGTAAAACTCCACTGCCAATCATGAGTGGACAGGTGTTCTGCTGTGGTGACCCCTAACCAGGAAAAAGCCGAAAGAAGAAGTGTGTGACATGTGCTGGAGTTCCTGAATTTTCTTGGTTAGAAATCTCTGAGGTCTCTCTGTGTGGTAAGGTACATACCAAACAGAACATTGCACTCAGTTACTGGCCTGATATGAGTGAAGTACAGAGGAGTTAAGACCTCTTTCACTCTTGAGGCAATGCCTTTGCTAATGAGATGTGTGACGTAAAATGCTTTCCATACCACAGAAGACACATGTTGGTCAAAGTTTAGGCTACAGTCTAATTAAGCATTGTACTCAATTACTGGCCTGATGAGAGTGAAGCACAGAGGAGTTAAGACCTCTTTCACTCTTGAGGCAATGCCTTTGCTAATGAGATGTGTGATGTAGAATGCTTCCCATACCACAGAAGACACATGTTGGTCAAAGTTTAGGCTTGCATTCCTAAGTCTCTCACCACTCATTTGTTACTTAGGGTATTATTATTATTTATATGATAGTCTGTAGGGATATCTTTTTTACCAAAGGGGATGATAATGCATTTTTAGCACTGAGTTTGAGTCCATGGCTCTGGCATCAATCATTGGTTTGTGCAAGTCCCTTTTGAAGTATATTGACATAATTTTGGGATTCAGTGATTGCACCTAATTTGTAGTTGTCAGCAAACTTAGTCAGCTACAGCCCCACAGTTTTGGCCTGAACTTCCAAGAAGTATATTCCAAACAATAGGGGGCCCAGCACTGACCCCTGTGGTACCCCATTGGTGAAAGGTCTGCTGGTTGAGGTGAAGTCCCCAACTTTGACTGAGAGTGATCTGTCAGTGAGCCAGTTAGCAACCAACCTGAAGACATAAGGGCTGCTATTCAACTGAAAGAGTTTATCAATGATGCTCAAATGTGGGATTGTGTCAAAAGGCCTTGGCTAAGTCAAGGTAGGCTATATGCACAGATTTACCTTCATCTGTCCCTCTGGTGATGTTTTTGAAGAAGTTTAACAGACATGACTTGCCTTTGACAAAACCAAACTGTGTCAGATCAAGGGTTTTGAGATCACCTATATCCTTATTTATAAGGTCCATGATGATTTCTTCTATGGCCTTACAGATAAGGTTGGTTAGGCTTATGGGTCTGTAATTCCCAGGGTCTGTTGCTGTACCCCCTTTATGAAGTGGGATGATGATTGATGTTTTCCATTCAGCAGGAACAAAACCAGTACTCAGGCTGTGGTTGAAAAGAGTACCAAATGGAGTTGCTAACTCATGTTTTAGACCATTATTATTTGGCTGCTGCACCAAGTTTGAAGGCATCTGTCCCCTTCTCTCCCATAAATACGGAGTAATGGATTTGTGAGCCAGTGTTTAAAAAATTAAATCTACCAGTAGTCCTGGACCTATTTCTCAGTCTGCTTACACTTGTTCTGGCTGTACTGTTCCCCTGCATATTAAGATGACCAAAAGGAAACAAATGTAGTAGGCTTATCCCTAAATTTAAGGCATGGCTAAATGACAGAGATCAAGACTGGCTTTTCTTTAAAAGAAACAGCAAGGACAAACATAGCTGTCACCATGTCACAATTACAATACTTTCAAAACAGTGCAGAATAACCAAAGATCTGGTTAAAGCAGTGCACTTTAGACAGAAACAACAGTTAGTGGAGACATGCCAGAAAGTTTTGGAAAGTAAAATGTTTTTAAATGTATGCAAACTTATATTGCAACTTAGAATGTGATAATTTAATAAAGACTTTTCCCCTTCAATACTTAAGGGAAAATAACTGAAGGGATCAATCAGGATAAGAATGAACTCGACTGCAGAGAAGACATTGCATTAGGAGGTCTATCATTTGGAGATATTGGCAAAGCCTGTGTGGTCTGGGCACAAGAAATGGTTTCTTTGGCTGAAAGCACAGTTTCCAATAAGTTGATGATGCTACAGTTATTATTCTGATATTTAGGAGTAAAGTTCTTCAACTATCTTGCTTGTCCCAAATACATCCAGTGGTTACATGATGAATGTGAGAATGTCACATAGTGTATTCCTGAATAAATTCAAGTTCAAACAAGTGACACCATCCAGTAGAATTTCATAAAAGATGACCATCAAAGTACATATTGCTTATATATATATATATATATATATATATATATATAGGTGTGAGCATATATATATATATATATATATATATATATATATATATATATATATATCTACAAATGTAAATGTATAAATGTATTGTGAATGAGAATGTATATGAAAAAAAAGTTTTAGTTTTCTACTAATTGTTCGTTCTAACAGAGATGCATCATATGCTGTATAAAGTTTCATTTTTGTACTACTTTAAATAATGCAACACCTAAATTTGTTCTTAAGAATTGCTTAGAATTGTATAAATTGTATAATAGTGTAACATGGAGCTTTTCTCCCTGGGCCTCCGCTGAAAATGGACCTGTGTCCAGTCGGACCCTCCCGGTTAACAAATGTAAAATAAAATAAATATATATATATATATATATATATATATATATATATATATATATATATATATATATATATGGATCTACTTCACTTCACCTAAAACTTATTTGACTGACTTTCATTTGACCGAGACCAAATCACCTAAATTTCAAATTATCAACAACTCATTTGACTTATAATGCTGAATTTCAACATACTAGATTTTACACCATAGACATGCACACTTACAATACCAATGACTAACTCTTTCCAGAACTTAAAAACCTACTTACTTACTCTCTTAACAGAAACCGGGCAATATAAAACCAAACTAGGATGGAGGCTACACCCCCCACACCTCCCAATATAGGGGGCTGAGCCAACCACGCCCCCCCCCAACTAGATATACTAACTCCAGGATCGCACTATAGGGAGGAAAAGGGCATATACCTTTTACTTGCCTTACAGTAGTCTACATGCTGCCACTACTGCTGGGAACACACAAAACATTTGCCAAATTACTTTAGATACTCCCCATAAAAATGTAAAGAGACAAACCCACATCTAGAAACACTAAATCTCTACATTCTACATGACTATCATTATTATGAGTCAGCACTGTAAGTTACAGTAATTCTTTTTATCATAAGCAAGTCACAGTTGCAGGGAAACCCACATCATGTCTATAGCTTAAAAGTTGGTGAAATGAGAGTCAGTCAAATGAGTTGTCGGTAATTTAAAATTTAAGTGATTTGGTCTTGGTCAAATGAATGTCAGTCAAATTAGTATTAGGTGAAGTGAAGTAGATCCATATATATGTGTGTGTGTGTGTGTGTGTGTGTGTGTGTGTGTGTGTGTGTGTGTGTGTGTGTATATATATATATATATATATATATATATATATATATATATATAGAGAGAGAGAGAGAGAGATTATATATATATATATATATATATATATATATATATTTTATATATATAGCTATATCTATACATATATATATATATATATATATATATATATATATATATATATATATATATATATATATATATATATATATATATATATATATATTCAAATAAAGCACTATTGCAGTTGTATTAGTAAGATTTAAAAAAATAGGCTTAGATAGAAAACAACATTGCTCACTGAGTTTTCTAAAGTGGTGAATTAAACAGAGAAGGATGCGAAAAATCAAGATTACCTACTAATGTTCCATCCAAAAAAAAGCTTTCTGATGGTCATATACTCCCTATTAACCAAGACTTACAGATCATAGGTGTGCATTTATCTTTTTCCAAGGTTAAGGAATTCAGAGTACATTTGAAATGGAACATCCCAAGTATAGCTGAAAGCCACAGTGGACCGACTATTAGTATAAAGGTCATTCCTGTAAGGTCAGTAGACTACAGCTTATCGGTGCCTTTTTAAAGAAGTAGCGCATGAACTGTTAAACCAGTACTTCATTAAAAAATGCACAAACTGAAAATCAGATGAGCCAGAAATGCTGGTGTTTTAATTTTGAGCTGTTAATGCCATTATCACATGGTCAGTTTTCACGGCAAATAGTAGATGAAGACTTGATACGACAGTTCTACTGAGCTGTGGTATGGCAAGTGTATGATCCTATGGCAGAGAAAATAAATTTTATATAAAAAAATCACTCAAGTGAGTTTGCTTGTTGTTTGTTAGTTCATTTGCCTATTACTTTGTTAAACATAATGACACTATATTTGCTTTTTTGCTATTTTTTTATTTTTTACAATGGAAGGATTATTATTATTATTATTTTGGGAGGAGGGAGTACATTATGGTAACACCAGTGACCTATAAAGAAACAGTCTGAAGACTTTTTTGCATGATATTTCCAAACTATTTGGCGTTGGAACTTCTTTAAATCAAGACAATTATTTTTAAATATAAATAATAAAAAGTATAAATAAGTAACACGGCTGCATATTTTCTAAGTACAGTAATGTTCATGGTGGGCATTACAGGTAATTAATGGACCTTTATGTCATAGGGAGTCTCTGGTGATGGGCCTTACAGCAGCCCCTAGCTATTATTTCTCTGTAATCCCCACCTTGTGGGGCATTATTGCACACTTAAAGAGTAGAATACATATTAACAAACTATGTTATAACCTGGTTTTATAATAATAAATTAGCAGTTTTGAGCCTATTGAGAAAACATTCAGTATGCATCTGTCATATATAAGTAATGTACAATGAGTAACATTGATCAGTGAGTCAACCAAGATGTGGAAGACTTTCATATGTAGTAAACAATACATAATGCTGTATCACTGAATGATTGAGTTCCATTTGGTGAACAAAAGTAAGTACTTGAGAAGGAGTTTGAGTGTGACTGTGTGTGTGTTTTAAGGTTGGGTAAGGGTTAGGTAAGGGGATGCATTTAGTGTGTGTATGTGTGTGAGTGTGTGTATGTATGTGTGTGTGTGCATGTTGAGTGCCCAAGCTGTCTTGTGTAGTGGTAGTGTTATTTAAAGGTTTTTTTAAGGTAAGCTGCATGTTAGGGCCAGATGCAGGGGGTAGGGATAGAATTAGCAGTATTATGTTGTGTGGTGTTGTGTTGTGTTATATGTTATGCTCTGTTATGTTATGTTATGTTATGTTAAGTTATGTTATGTTATGTTATGTTAACTGCCTAGTTCTTGGCCAAATAACTACTGTCTCATTGTTAAATGTAGTGAATCAGGGAACTCATACACAAATTGCTGGTACTATCAGTGTAGGTCCTCTATACCGGACCTATGAATGGCAAAATGAGTGCCTTAATGATGAGTGATTGTTTAACTATAATCATACAACAGCAGGGGTCAGTCAATTTTATCTACAGACTACCTCTATGCCCACAGATTGCAGTCTAGTTATTGATGGTATTTAACTCAGAAATCTTGTGATCAAATGAATGAATAAATGCATACTACAAATAATGATGGCCATGGTAATAGATTTCAGCTTGTTGTAGCCCTTCATGTACAGTGAAAACCTCTGCAGATCCCTGGCACAAGCACACTCTTCCTCTCTCTCTCTTTTTCTCTCAGTCACACATAGATACACCGCACATGCACTCACACACACGCACGCGCACGTGAGCACACACACACACACACACACACACACACACACACACACACACACACACACACACACACACACACACACACACACTCACACATAGGTTCATAGCTTCATGGGTAAGTACTTGGCAATCATTCTACAGACCATTTCAAATCTAGCCCCAAAAATATTCAAGATGTTCCTCTAGCCTCAAGGAGGGAAATACAAGATAGACTGAGAGAGAATTTGATCCTGCCCATCCAATTATCTAGGTTTACCTTGATAAAGTAAACCTAGATAAATGGATGAGCAGCCAATTATCTAGGTTTACCTTGAAGATGTTAAGAGTGCTACTCTACTTGACTACTCACCTTTAACCAGCTAGTCCTAGTGCATGCCACCCTGCACCACCCAGACAGCTGCCCAGATTGGCTCTGAACATTGTTGGATGTAGTAGAAAGTTTGTTCCAGAAGTGAGGAATATATAATCTATCATGCCAATGTGTCTTACTTATCTGCTGATAAAAGTTTAGTTCCTTTATCCTAGTATTTGATGTACCATTAGTTCTGTAAAGGAATAGGAAATCAAATAGAATATGGATCTTTCATGGCAAGAAGGGCTAGACATAGATCTTCATGGAGGAGTCTGCAAAAGATTGTGTACAGAGAAAGGGCTGCCAGTCTCTCCAGATAACTCTGATTTTTTAGGAAACTGAGCATTTTATTTATTTATTTATTTACTTAATTAATTTAGTTTACATTTGTTTACTTGGGATGGCCGACTGGGTTGTCGGCCCATTTTCAGTAGAGGCCCAGGGAAAAAAGCTCCATGGCATTATGAATAAAAACAAACAATTATTACAGTGGCTAAGATAACAGAAATGACAGCGATACAACAAAAAGTACATTAGTTTTCTATGGTAAGGGAGTAATAATATAGAAAAGTTATGTGATAAACAGAGGTAGGAGAAGAAAAACTGTGCATATATAGGGTGGCTAGTAGAGATATGCCAAAGAAAAAAATATGTAGGTATTGTTGTGGCGATGAAACATGTTAAAGAGATAATGAGGGAGAGAGTATAGCCTGGGTTAGTACAGGAGCAAAGGCAGGTGTTGTTTAGGTGTTGTCTAAGCAGTCAATTGAATCTGGATGGGATGCTAGTGTTGACTATATTCTGAGGCATAGTATTCAAACATTTTGCTATTTTCTTGGAGTATAGGGAGTCGCCATGACTATTATTTGATTTAGTTACTTTCAGTAGGAGTTATTGGGAAGATCTTAGTTGTCTACAGTTGGTGTAGGGTTTAACTAGGTCAGTAAGAGCTGGACAGTTGTCTCGGAGGTGCAGGGTGGTGTGCACTAGGATTAGCTGGTTAAAAGTGAGTAGATTAGGAAGTTCCAACCATTTGAGCTGGTGTAGCACTAAGCAGTGATGTGATCTGGATGGGTGATTGGTGGCAAATCTGCCTATTTTATTATAGCAGGACTTCAGTTTATTTAAGTCACATTTTCTTAGGTTTGTAAATACTGGTGAAGCATATAAGAGAGTGGAGAGTAAATGTGTTCTAGAGATTCATAGGATCATAGGTTCATAGGTGTTTACTAGGCTAATGATCACAAGGGCCTTTCTAAGCCTACTCATGCATCCCAAATCTCTGACAAGTTCTGATAACCTTGATAAGTGTAACCATGGGCCCGGGAGAGGAACCATTTACAGGTTACCTATTTTCATCAGAGACATAGGTGCCAAACCATGGATGAATTTCCAGTTTCCCATCCAATTATCCAAGTTGTATTTGAATTGGACTATGGAGGAACTCTGCTTCACATGGATGGGGAGCCTGTTCCATAGATGGGGTATTCTCTGGGATACATACCTATCTCTCCAGCAGGTCCTATTTATATCACAGGCAAGGTTTAAGTCTTTAGAACATGTAATTCTGGTACTGTTTGTTTTGTGGATATGCAGAAGGTCCATCAGAGTTGGATCTGACAATGCCCTGTATGCTAGGCATAGATCTGCCCTCAAAAGCCTGTAGGAGACAGAATACAAGGATAAGGCCTTGAGGCAGTCTGCATAGGACATATTACTTATGTCATGTATTCTTTTAGTGAGGAACCTCTGTGGACATTCCAGTTGTTGGATATGCCTGGTTAGGTACAGACCGAAGGGGGCATTGTACTCAATGATAGGTCTGATGAATGCCAAGTACAGTGGAACAATGACTTCCTTTGACTTAGATGCCATACCTTTGTTTATAAGTTGTGCAATGTAGAGTGATTTTCTCACCATTTTAGACATGTGATGATCAAAGGCTAGATTACTATCTATGTGTATCCCTAAGCTCCTGACTACTGGGCAAACTCAAAGGGTGTGTTGTCAATATGATACTTACCAGGGATGGATAACTTTCCAAAGGACAGTATTATGCATTTCTTGGCATTTAGTTTTAGTCCATGACTCTGACACCAGTTGTTTGTCTGTGTCACCCCTCTTGGAGAACATTTGTGTCAGTGTGAGATTCAATGACAGCTCATAATTTGCAATTGTCTGCAAATTTAGTTGCCCAGAAACCACTGACAATGTCCTTGACTTCTGAGAAGTAAATGCCAAAAAGAAGCGGTTCAAGGACTGATCCCTGAGGGACTCCACTTGTGACTGGCCTCTTTGTAGAGGTGGGCTCCCCAATTCTAACTTCCTGAGTCCTGTCTGTGAGCCAGTTGGCTATCCACTGGGTAACATACAGGTTTGTACCTAACCTCTTGAGTTTGTCAACAATGCCCGAGTGGAGTATTGTGCCAAACGCCTTGACCAGGTCAAGGTAGGCAGTGTCAGCGATTTTGCCCTCATCCATTGCTTTGATGACCTTCTCAAAGACGTCCACCAGGGTGAGTAGGCATGATCTGCCCTTTACAAAACCAAACTAGGTTGGGTCCAGTGTCTGGAGGTTTACTATATCTCTATTGATCATCTCCATGATAATTCTTTCCATGGCTTTACATATAAGACTAGTGAGACTTATGGGTCTGTAGTTTCTAGGGTCTGTAGATGGCCCACCTTTGTGCAGAAGGATGACTGTTGCCTTTCTCCATTCAAGAGGCATGAGACCTGTTTTGAGGCTACATTTAAATAGTAATTCCAGAGGCCCTGATAGGTCATATTTAGAAGGCATCTTGGGATGTTGCCTGGGCCCATTGGTGCAGTGTTCTTGGTCCTAGAGAGAGCTTTAAGGACTTGTTCCCTAATGATAGTAGGAGGAGTTATATTTGACAATATTTCTTAAGGGAAGGTTGAGGAGGAGAGTAAAGTTGGAGCTGAATTTATCAGCCAGGAGTTTTGCTATATATTCTAGCTCAGTATAGGTGGCTCCATTTACAATGAGCTCTGCACACAATTGTGTATTGCCTTTGAGGTTGCGGACATAGCTAAAGAATGCTTTGTGGTTGTCCTTGGCCTGGGAGGGCAAACTTACTTCAAATGTGTCTTTGGTAGGCTTTATTTGTCCTCTGAGTTGTTTGTTTAGTTTAATGAGAGTGCTTTTATCCAGCTGGGAGCTGCACCTCCTAATTTTTGTTATGATTTTCCTCATTCTGTTATATATCTGACTGATTTTGTGATTCCACCAGGGTGGCTTGTTTTTTGAGTTAGTTCTGTATTTTCGCCTGGTGGGTACAAATGCATCTATACAGCTATTAACATGTTTGTACAGGGTGTCTGTAAACAGTTCTGCATAGGCAGAAGTGTTCTCAGGATTTATAGGGGCTTGAAATTTTTTCCAGGTTCTCACCTAATAGCAGGAGGTTAGCCTTAGAATAGTTCCTGAATATTCCTGGTTTAGCTGGGGGTCCAGTTTTTATTTTTACTTCAAAGGAGACCATTATGTGGTCTGATCTTACCAGGAAGGCATTACAGTAGGGAATGTGCAGCACTCTCCTATATTAGTGAGGACGAGATCCAGTATGGTTGCACCCCTGGTTGGGGTATTGACTATCTGGTCCAGGGATTTGGCGTTTATAAAATCCAGGAATCTCTGTGTATGTATGTTTGATGTCGTATAGGATTCACAGTTAATAGTGGGGTAATTAAAGTCACCCATGAATATGGTATTGGGTTGCAAGGTTAGTGTTTCTAATAAGTCTCAATACATGGCATGGGATAGATTGAGTGTCTGGTATAGTGAGCCTAGCTTAAAGTGGATCTTTTTGATTGCTAGTTCAAGGTGTTCATCAAATTTAAGGTCATTGTTCATCATGACCCCTAGGAGCTTAGTGTGGTTTACTGGCTCTATTAAATAAATAAATACATTATGAATCTCTAAGGCCTCTCAAGTTGTGTGATATGTTTAGATACACAAACTCACACACACACAAGCACACATATGCACACAGATATGCCCACTAATTTCAGTCATTTTACTGACTCTGTGCAATTTAAATGTCAATGATGGGTCTGATAAAATATGAATAAATGGGAATAAAAACTTTTATGGTTCAAGTAGACATGACTTTGGAAATTAGAAGGGCCAGTTAAAAGTCTGATAAAAATGATAAGGAATTAGCAACAAGAGTACCTAGATCCCTTACAGCAGTGTCTGATGGGATGAGTACATTTCCTATATTGTAAGTGAAGCTGTTTGTCATAATGAAGTATGCTACATATTTACACTTAATTTGAGGCCATTGTCCTTGCATCAGTTGCTAACATGGTCTAAACCATGTTGGAGCAATTGTGTATCAACTGAAGATTGAATAACAACACCCAATTTACAGTTATCTGTAGACTTAGTAATCCATAGGCCAGGAGTGCTGCCCTGAAGGTCTGAGAAATATATGTTAAATCAGAGAAGACCCAGCACTGAGCCCTGTGGTACACCACTGGTAAGTGTTTTGTTTTCAGAAGTGGCACCTGCTGCTTTAGCTATATGGGTTTTGTCAGACATCCAGTTAGCTATCAATCACACAACATAAGGATTTATATTCAGATTTACAAGTCTATCATTAATGCCTGTATGTGGAATAGTGTCATAGGCCTTGGACAGGTCTAGATATGTTGTATGCACTGCATAGCCACTATCCACTGCTTCAGTTACTTTTTCAAATAAATTAATCAGGTTAATGAGGTGGCTCCTTCCTTTGATAAGCCACACTAATGAAGGTCCAGGGTCAAGGAATTTTCAATGTTCAGATTATTAAAGACTGACATAGTGCACTCTATAGCTTTACACATTAAGCTAGTGAGACTAATGGGTCTATAGTTATCGGGGTCTGTGGTTGGGCAACCTTGTGTAATGGCATTACAACAGTTGGTTTCCAATGTTCAGGAATGCAAACATCGGAGAGGTTTATATTAAAGAAGTTCAATGGTGGTTCATAAAGGCCATATTTGGCACTGACACTGCTGCTATGGCCAATGGACAAAGTATACTTAGTTTTTGAAAGGGATGAGAAAACTCATTCCATAGTAATTTAAGGAGGTTGCTGGGGATGTGCAACCTGTAGGAAAGCCCAAGTGTTGGTGGAGTAAAAATTGCACTACATTTGTTAGCTATGATATTAGCTATTTCCTTTGGGTCAGATAGTGTAGTATTATTGGAGATTAGCTCTGAACATTGTTGGATGTTTGTTCTTAACTTAGATTAAGATTTCCATAGTTAGATAAAGATTTCCAGTTATTTTTGGTTTTAGTGGCTATTTTAAGTTCATATTCATTTTTGAACTTCCTAATTGGTCCTTTAAGCTCTTTGTTAGTTTGCCTAAGTGTGCTCTTAAGTAGGTAGAAAGAGACTTCTTATAAGCATTAAGCAGTTTCTTTCTCTTGTTACATAGTTTATTTATATGGGTATTCCACCACAGGGGTTATGTTTAAACTCCTCAGTATATTTGTTATGGATAGGGGCTGCTTTATCAATATAACTATTTAAGTGGAAATAGAAGTCAGAGGCATAGACAGCAACTTTAGCATCAAGTAACTGAAGAAGATTTACTTTGGAGAAGTCCCTATAAACAGAGCAATTTACAAAAGAAATGCCACTGCTTTCTTTACTCTGTATCCCTCAGATGTCTGATTGTGATAAAATGAATGAGTAAATACATAAATGATGGCTACAGTGATTTATTTTGGACTATTCATGTTAGACATAACCTGTTTCCACCGGCTTATACCTGCAGATGTGGCCACCAATTACAGGCACTTTACTGACTTGTTTACAGCTCAGTTGTATGATTACAAGCAAATGAATGAATGCATGCATAGATGATGGACACAGCAACGATTTTCAACTTATTGCTGTCTGATGCATACTGTGCAAGCCACTGCAAACCCTCTGCACAAACTCACACACAGACACACACACACACATGCCCACTAATTTCAGTTACTTTACTGACTGTACAGTTTAGATGTCTGTGATGAAATGAATAAAACAATATATAAACCAATGGCCACAGTAATGTATTTTAGCCTTTTGCTGTCAGATGCATACAACACAATCCACTATCAACCCCCTGCACAAACACATACAAACTTTTAGATCCACAACCTACTACACTGCCCCTCACACACACACACACACACACACACACACACATGCATGGGTGTGGATTCAGACATACAAACTCACTGACACACTGAACAAACCTATATTACATATTTATTTGTAATAGCAATGACAAGAGCTCCTGAAATATATTTTTTCCAAACACCTTTATTGAATTATCACTTTTGATATAGGCAAATTTGCATTCATATAAAAATAATCAAACTATAGCAACATAAACATTATACTTCACATAAACTGCTATATATCATATAACCAAAGTAATATTATGAACCTCATTCCTCCCTTGCATGTGTTGTTCCCACAATTCCCATATTTTTCCTATGTAGTTTGCTCCTACCCTTTTCTAAAGAACTCAATTCCAGTTGTTTTATCTCTGATACTATATTCACTACTTACAGTATAATTGGATTAGCTTTTGCTTTCCATTTTCTAGTAATGACTTTTATGGCCACCATTATTAGACACAGCAAGGCCTTACCATGTTTAGGCAATTCCAATTCTGTATCATTGGTCAGAAAAATCATCTGCCTCGACAGACCAATCTGCCCACCCAGCATCTCCAACAGTGCATCCTGCAAGGAATCCTTAAAGTCCATCAACTCACTGTACAGCAAGAAAATATGTTCCCATTTACCAGTTTCTTCCCTTTCACACCTCCAACACTTACTTTCTGCCTGAGGAAAAATTCTCTGAAGTCTACTTGTATAAAATGTCTATGTAAACATTTCCAGGCAAAAATCCTAAATCTTCTAGATATTATTACATATGTGGGTGACCTGAAATATTGAGGTTGGCAGCAACTGTCAGTCTTTCTTTTACAATTGATAGTGGTTGTGTCAAGTTTCTACTTTACTATCCTGCTGAACTTGATCTGTGATGAGTGATGGACGGACTGCAATATTTTCTGGATAATCTAAAATGTTTCATGGTACGTGTATTTGTTTCAGAATCAAAAAATGTCAAATGCATGAAGAGGCTTCTTATGTCAAAATAAGATTGACTTGATTGGAGATCCCACAGTACATATCTATAGTTCCAAATGGACTATATTTACATATGGAATTGGAATGTAGATATCTGAGTTGCCATTTGAAAATGCATAGGTTTATGTTTTTGCACATAAGTGCTATCTTATGTGCTATCATATCAAGCAGGTATTTGTATACAGAGTTCACATGTTGTAATATCAACCACTATAAACTGATGCTTTTGTGGGAAAAGTAGCAGTCAGAGTCTAAATTGCATATTTGGGACTAATTGCAAGGCTCCAATTGCCTTGCAAATGTTCATATTTACAGTGTTACTTTTGCAGCTTTTGAAAAGGTACATATACATGCTAATGCACACATATATCTTAGCATGAGGTATCCTTTTGTTCTCTAAATTTATGGTAACTTGAAGCTAATGACAAGTATAGCTGTCACAGGAGTATCAGAAAGTCTCATTTTAAGTTATGTATGATTTTTTCTATAGGAAATACTTTCATGCAAGTATGCTGATGTAGGAAGCAATAAGCTAATGTCATTGTTTAAAATTTAAAATTTGACTAGAAGGAAATAAAGGTAAGTTGTAATTAAAATATTTTCTACAACTGTGGCATATCAGTCTTAGGTGTGTCTGACATTTCATAGCCAAAGTCCCTACTTATTACAGATATGGTTGTAATATTAGGTTTTCACATAACCTTCCAGGAAAATTGTCATTTTAAACTGGGTATTTACAGTTTTGCACAGTAAAGAAATTATTGATCTCTTGATATCTAGAGTTTTCAAAAAAGTATATAAGAATATTATAATATATTGTGTTATGTAAAATATTATATTGTGTGACAGAATACCTGTGACAGTCAGACATGGGTATTGCAGAAGGTAGGAAAGTGACATTGAATAGAAAGAGATGGCAACTGCTGACATGTAGAAATGGGGGAAAGGGGGTAGATGATGCTAATGATGATATTGCAATGTAATCCCATCTAATTTTATAATGATTTGCTTTAATTGTATGCTCCTCATTTTTATCTTATGTCTTTGAATGCTGGATTTGTTCTTTATAGTTTTATTGGTTTCTTTTCATTTTGTTTAATTCTTTGACTGAGGGACAGTATCTCCTAAATTAATCAAGTGTTAAGATGTTTAGAATGAAAAGAAGATTGTGCTTATTCCTATTAAATGTATTAATTGCCTTCCTCAATATCTCGGCAGAGCAGTTTTGCGCATAACTGTTGATTGTGATTTTCAAGTTTCTTTTGTTATTCAGTTTCCAATTAGTTTGAAATGCCAGCTGCGTATAATCATTAATTGCACAATTACAGATTAATTATTTTCCATTTTTTTACAAAAGTCCAAATGGAATTAGTCTGTTGTTTGGAACCACTGTAGTACTGCACAATACTTTTGTCTTTATTTGTTGAGTGATCCAACATAGAAATTACAGTTCACTGTAAGAACTCTTATTGTCTGCAACTATCACTCATTTAAGTTTGAGGTTTAATGTGAATCTACATTCAGTACTTAAAGGGTAGTTATGCTTTTGTTGAATAACATAATTGTTTCATAGTACCATTCTACTTTTTGTTTATCTTTCGTTCTTCTTTGTTTCTTTCTTTTTTTATTTTTTTTTTTTGCTTTTAAATTAGAACCAGAAATCAGGAGCACATCTATAATGTTGAATGTCAATTGTAATAATTCACTTTATGTAATTTCAGTTTTATTGCAGCTTAGAGTGCACATTTCAAGGTCACTTTTGCTATGACATTTTATTTGGACCATTACAATTTAAGTAAATACTGTTTTTGAACTTAAAGACAAACCCCAGGATTCACAAAGCTACACGCAAGAATAAGGCTATTCTTGCACGGAATGGTTCGTGTCCATTTAGAATATCAGCGCGCCTTGCATATGCATGAAGGCACGGTGATATCTAATCTAAATGGACATGAACCAGGAGAGAGTGCAGGGGGCGTGTGTCAGCAGTGCCTGCACATAAAACACACTCACTTTGCCCAGAAAGTGCTATATGACATTTTCTGACACAGATGAGTATCAATTTATATAATATTAGAGCCTGGCTCTATTATTATATAGTAAACAAGTGTCTACAGACAATGAAATGTAAGCAGCTAACATTTCAGTGTCCACGGACACTGAAAAAGAAAAAAAAAACACAAACACCTAGAAGACAGCAGCCTTCAAGTGCACACCCCAAATGTATGCACTCTTGCCCTACATGCATGGAAGCAGTAGGGCAAGAGGAAAGCAATAGAAATTTAAAAAATGTAAGCTTTTTTCATCAAATAAATCCGAAGTTTAAGTGGTGCGCAGCTTGTTTGCGCGTCACGTCGCTATGCTTACAGTAGCTGAAATCCTGAAAATGATAGACAAGTGCTACTGTGATAGAAAATGTCATCAAGCTGCTGTAGCATAGTGGTACTGACATGGTATATTATGTAGAACATACTTGGTTCAAATCCCCCCTCTGCCAAATTGTTTAATAAACTTTTAAGGAGTTTGAATGACAGATGTCAATCATATGTCTCACATATAGCAAAGTAGGGGTGGGAATATGTAAAACATAAATGTAAAAAAATTATTTATAAATTTAATGAAAAAATAGATTTAAGCAATGCTTTGCTAGTGTAAGCATTACTTACTTGCTTTCAGCTCTGCTTAGCTGGTGTAAGCATTGCTATGCAGATTTGTGCGGAGCTAAGCATAGTTCAGCATATTAAAACAGGCCAATCATGAAAAAGTGCAGGGAAACTGCCCTATTTAAACTGCACAACCAGAAATACAGCCATAACCATTTGGGATTGCTCACAGCATGACCAAAATGACTGGTGTTGTTGAAGGTGACTGCTTCTGAGCACAACGTTGGGGCATCCAGGAGTCCAGGGTCATGGTTAGGCTCCTAGTTAAAAACCATAATGGCAGGTGGCTGCAGAGCCAGTACCAGGGCTCACAGTACACAGTGGAGGCCTGGGACCAGCTTGCACGTGATCTCACCAGTGCCACTGGCATACCCCGGACTAGTGAGCAGGTATGTCACCACCATAATGAACTGAAGTGGAAGAGGGTGCACTCTTGGACCAGTGGATCCAAGAAGCCTGAGTGCCGGATGTCCCACCTGTCTGTAAGTATGCAGCCTTATGTATCTCTAACTAAGTATGGAAAAAGTTCAACTTGTAACTGTGCAGGTGTAATTAATGTGTGATGTCTCCCCATACAGTTGCTGCAGAGAGGTCCCAGAATGTTGAGGCTCATGCCCAGTGACTGGTCCAGCTGTGTCAGCAGTATGGTGAGTACAGAATACCCCCTACTATTAGCAGTAAAAAAATCAAAATTATAGTAATGGTAGTGCCACCTGTATATATAATTGTGCTGCAAAAGTTAGGAATAAATGCTTGTGTCAGGCTGCCAGTGTTACAGTGGAGTATTCCCAGCTGCTGTGTAATACAGATATCAGTAGCAAACAAGGTACAATATGCAGGAGAGGAATATTAGAATATGTATGAGTGTGTCTGAGTGAACCTGCCAAGAAAGTGCCATCTCAGGGCTACTGTAACAGTTAGAAATTAAAAGAATTCCCCTGTGCAGATCATGCAGGAATAGTAATTGTGGATTTCTGAGTTGTACACAGAAATGTATGTCAAAACTAATAAAGATGATCCAAAACACTGGTGTGTGTCATCTCACTTGTACCTGAAAAATAGAAATTTGTATGTCCTGCAAAATGCATTAACTGAGGTGAACTGATTTAGCACTGCTTGTGTGCATACTCTAGAATAGGCATGTCAAATAAATGAAAAAAGCAACAGCACATATTTCCATCAGAATGTGTTTTGCTTGCCTACCAGTATTGTCCTATGTTAACCTTTCAATTTCAGCTGCATGTAGCTGTGAATGTATTGAAAATGTATAAGGCTAAGAGGTGCAGACTTAAAACCTACACTGTGTACTCAGGAATCTAAATTGCAGTATATAGTTGTAAAACAGTCAAATGTGCAATCCAGCTAATGTGCACGTTTCACAAACAGTGACACCAATGTCTGTTGTGTATGCATAATTTGTACTAAAATGGGAAACAAATAATGCAACGTGTCATAATAAAAGTACTGTGCACAAAAATATGTACTAGATAGAAATGTCACAAGCAACACATGACACCTC